>NC_030440.2:15073288-15193288 GCF_001660625.3 Ictalurus punctatus | reverse complement strand
CAGCTGTCGATGGTTATCGAGCTTTTGCATACAACATCAGGACACTCCATGGCACCATCGATGAAAACCATGTTTTAAGAGCACTGGTGCGTTATCCACATTATAACTCGTCATTTAATGGTGTTTAAATCTTGTGGATGGAAATAAAAGCGGGGCGGCTGTGGATCAGGTGGTAGAGCGCGTCGTCCACTAATCGTAGGGTTGGCGGTTTGATTCCTGGCCCACGTGACTCCACGTGCCGAAGTGTCCTTGGGCAAGACACTGAACCCCAAGTTGCTCCCAATGACGAGTTAGCGTCTTGCATGGCAGCTTTGCTAACATTAGTGTGTGTGTGTGTGTGAATGGGTGCATGAGACACAGTGAACTGGTTGAATGGTTAATGCTTCTGTCGACTTTCACACCAAAATAGTGCTTCAGCCAGATGCAAAGGGTGAAAGGAGACATCCGGAGACAGGACTTTCACAGCAGGTGAATTTTATAAACAGAACATCTTCAGATGAAGAAGTACAAGACTTTGAATCGGAGTTCTGGTTCAGCCTTGTCACTCAACTCATCTCCATATCTGTCTAACTAAGTGCACGACTAACTAAGACTACTAAAAGACTACACGTTTGGATTTCTAAAGGGGTTCGTGGTTCCCTATGGGTGTTTTACTTCCTCTTAGACCTCTCACTGATAGAGAAACACACTGGTCTAGGGTTCCAGGGTTCCACGCACAACCCTTAATCGTTCTCTCAGAGGGATCTAGGAAATATTTGCCTCTGACTCCATGATCATTTAATACATTTTATTTCCATTCATGTATTTCATATTACGCATAGCCAGTCATGGCTAGACCCTTTCTGGAGATGTTGTATTTCTCATTGCTTGTGTTTTGGTACAGTGTGTCCCTATGAGTGAACACACCAATGTTAGAGGTGGTAGCACTCCCAGACACAGAGGACATTAGGCCTCCTTCATATTTATCTCCATTCTCCTTCACTCCCTCCCTTCTTGTTGTTCTCCTACACATAAAGGCCTGTTCAATCTGTATATTTAATTTGCTAAAACCTTTCTGAAGTTCTGTTGAGAATAAACCGAGCTGAATATTTATGTGCCTCCTGACTCATTGCTGCCATGGTGCCGTGACCTGGATGGCTCACTAACACCTCTCCGATGGAGTTGGGCCAATATTGACGAGCCAAGAGAAAGTTGGTGGGGTGCCTTTAGGGTTCCTGTAGAGTACTAAAAGTGTACGTCGCTGATCATGAACAGTATCTCTTGTGTAATTCTGCGAGGAAACAAACAGATGTTTATTAGCTTTTTCAGCAGATGTTCCACCATCTGTCACTATATGTTCTGAAAAGTACATAGACGAATATATGAAATATCAACATATGGCTTGTGTGTGTTATGCACATGCTCGGAAAACTAAGTCCTCTGGAAACTCCGGAAATAATGAACTGCCTTAAGGTCATATTTAAAAATCACAATACCTTAATCTTCCTAACTGGAGCAAATCAACATACAAATGCCAAACAATTAAATATGCTTTACTGTCAATATTTAGTTTGATGTTGAATATACTGTCGTGCTGCTGAAATCTTGATTCTGATTAGTCAGAAGGTGTTGACTGAGTTTCGATAACACCAGCTCTGACAGTAGTTCCAGATGTAAGACAAATCACAGGTTAATATTAACACGCTCGTTCTAATACGTTATCATTTCTATATTAACAGCTCATTCACATGGTCTTGTATGATGGATATTCCATATAATCTAAGTATTATAATGAACAAAGGAAGTTGTATAATCATTCATACGGTGAATTTGTCTGTGATGAGGCAACTGTTTAACCTTAATGAAAGAAGTCTTCACTATCAGCACAATTTTTCGGAACAGAAGGCATAGCACTGGTTTCTGGTTTCTCAGTTAAATTGCATTTTTATCTTATTAACTTAATAAGAGGCTGGTGAGGGAACACCAACAGGAACTACCTAAGTAATTATCATGCTGTTCTTGGATGATAGCTTGATTTTATATTGTTTTATATTTGAATATTAGTTAAGACAGTGCTGACGTAACGTTTCACCTTTAATAACTTTGATAGTATTCATGGAAAATAAAAAATAAAACCATCATCGCGAAATATGATCCACGCTTTGAAACTAATACTAAAATCTGAAATGCAAATTGTTTGAGGTTGATGTTTAAAAAGGTCGAAACCTTTCATTATACACAAATGTGAGCTAATTTACTAGCAGTTAGTCTACACCTGCTCATACTGATCATCCTTTCAACACACTGACACTAATGTTCGATTCATAATCATGGCTTGTCTTATTTTAATATACGGAACTTTTCGGCCATTTCTATTTAATACTGCACAAACATGATACGTTTTTTTTTTTTTTTTTTTTTTTTTTTTTACCAGTGCATCTGATAGAACAGTACAGCAAGTGATTTTCAGTGACATCCTGACTTCCATTTTCTTTTCAAATGAACTCGGATAAGAAAATACAAAGCCTAAAGACGAGCCTGCTATTTAAAATATTCTGATATCAGTGTGAGGTTTTTTTCTTTTTTCTTTTTTGTCCTTATTCCAGAGAGGACTGACATTTTTACCAAGTCACCACATGCAACATTTCAGAGCCAACATTAAAGTCTGATAGAAGTATCTGAGCTTATATGCAAAGATACGGAAACCAAAAGACTGTCTGATCTTTTGAGTCAAATATAAAAGACCTGTCTGAGCTTTTGAGTCGAATACAGAGGCGTCTAATTTCCCTCTGGTACTGTAAACTACGCTCAGTTGGAAATTAAACTATCATCACCAGCAGCACGTTAAACTCTTCACATTAAAGCCTGGATTCAATCCATTCACTCTGTCATTGACAACAAAGGAATAATGTTCCTTAAGAGATCCCTTTTTACCATAAGAAAAAAAAAAAAAAAAGCCACAATACTATTTTTTCTTTTCTACGACATTATCTCAAGTTACTAAACCTGAGACAAATGATAAAAGCAATGAATTCTCCTTATCCAGAACCCTAACTTCACTTCTTTTTAAGGTTTGCTCTTGTGGTATTGTCTTTTTCGCATTAGACACAGTGAAACAGTAAATACCTAAAATCATGTTAGGTCCAACCTTATCTCGTGAGAAATGGCTAAGGATTCTCAAGGAACAGTAAGGTTGCACTTCATTCACCTGAATTTGTAAGGGAAGGCAGAAATTTAACCCCACCTACGTATAACCCTATCCACTCTTTAGTTGTGTCAATTGTTACCCTATATTCACACAAACAGGTGTCAAAACTCAACCGTATAGTGGAGCTGCAACTGCAAGCTCTTTATTTGTTTATGTAAAGTGACAAATCCAAGTGATTCCTTGGACCTGTGGCTTGTAGACTGAAATTTCTACAGTTCCCCACTCTTTAATTTAATTCATACCTGCCATTAGATCCCGATTTATTGTACGATGTGCAAAAATGGAAGGAAAACTTATAGCCATGGTTTCATCTTACCCTGTCATATATAACCTCTCAGTAAATGTGTATAGGGATATTACGAAGAAAAATAAAGCTTGGAAAGAAGTATCAGAGATTGTCGCTTACTTTGGCGATTGTATGTACTTTAATAATTTTAAAAAAAAAAAGAAAAGTTTTGCTAATCTGTCAACGAAGCTACTATAAAGCCTAGAACGTAACATGTAACTTAAACGATCGATTTTTACACTGATTATTCAATGTGTGTTTAAGTAGTTAACTTTAGACACATGTACACTTTGGCTGCTACAATTTCTAATCATAATGCATATATATATATATATATATATTGCTGGACAGTCAACACACACAAGTGACAATTTTATAGGTCGCTACATGAAACAAGAGACCAACACTGAGGGACTTCTTTCCTGCAAATTCCTACAGGCTTAACACTCTGAAGTGTTTATATGTTTATGTTTACATAAGCTTGTAGGTTTATATGTCCAGTTGGACACAAATGAACACTCTGGCTGTTTATTCAACACTTGGGATTTTGCTGTAAATCTACAAAACCTGAAGACTCAAGAAAGTCTTCTATGCATATATCCAAGCACCGAAACGAATCCACAATGCAACATCTGTAAACCTGAAAGGTGTCAGTTAACCGTAGTGTACTGAGGAAGGGAGAGGAATAAATGCATAATGACAGATTGGGTTGAGAGGAATCGTGCAGCGTGCCTCAGGGTCAGAGTGCTTGGTTTTAGCCCTGTGCAGGAAAAGATGGAGACTGAGATATGTATGAGATGCCCTATAGAGAGAAGGCATTTCAATCTCTGCTCTCACTTACCGCCAGAAATGGGACAATACTGGGTTTGAAATTGAATTATCGTCCAGCTCCAGCCCATCTCCTGCACTGTAATTCACATTAGGATGGCATTTGGCCTTGACAGTGCTTTATGTTAGACGGTAAACCTTTTCTAGAAGCAGGAAGATGTGGAAAATTTTTGGCCATGGATTACTGCTGTACAACATGAAACCAACTGACACCAGATATGGATTTCAAGCATCACACGGAGCAGAGTTACACTTACCAGATCTTTCAATAATCACACACCCCAAAGCGTTTATTCTTCTTATACCATAGCATATTTGCCAAAGCATTTTTTCTTCAATTAAGAATGAGACATTGTACATGTTATTCAATTATATTTACATTCAACGTTGTGGAATATCAATGAAACGAGTTTTCTTCCTGTTGTCACTTACACCGATCGGCCAAAACATTACACCCACCTGCCTAATATTGTGTTCGGCCAAAACAGCTCTGACCCGGCGAGGCATGGACTCCTCTAGACCTCTGAAGGTGTGCTGTTGTATCTAGCACCAAGACGTTAGCGGCAGAGCCTTTAAGTCCTGTACGTTGAGAGGTGGGGCCTCTATGGATCGCGCTGGTTTGTCCGGCACATCTCAGAGACGCTCGATCGGATTTAGATCTTGGGAATTTGGAGGCCGAGTCAACACCTTGCACACTTTGTCATGTTCCTCAAAGCATTCCTGGACAACTGGTGCAGTGTGGCAGGGCGCATTATCCTGCTCAAAGAGCCACTGTGGTTAGGTAATACCGTTGCCATGAAGGGGTGTACTTGGTCTGCAACAATGTTTAGGTAGGTGGTACGTGTCAAAGTACCATCCACATGAATGCCACGACCCAGGGTTTCAGCATGACATTGCCCAGAGCATCATACTACCTATGCCGGTTTGCCTTCTTCCCATAGTGCATCCTGGTTCCACTGTGTGTTCTGACACCTTTCTATCATAGCCAGCATTAACTTTTTCAATGAACCTTCAGCGCCCATGACCCAGTTGCTGGCTCACCGGTTGTCCTTCCTTGGAACACCTTTGGTAGGTACTAACCACAGCATACCAGGATCACCCCACTATACCTTCCGTTTTGAAGATGCTCTGACCCAGTTGTCTAGCCATCACAATTTGGCTCTTAACAAAGTCATTCAGATCTTTCCGCTTGCCCATTTTTCCTTCTTCCAAAATATCAATTTTGAGAACTGACTGTTCACTTGCCGCCTAATATATCCCACCCCTTGTCAGGTGCCATTGTAATAAGATAATCAATGTTATTCACGTCACCTGTCAGTGGTTTTAAATGTCATGGTTGATTAGTATGTTTTACTAGCTATAAACGGACAAATAAAAGCAACTTATCGCGTTACCAAGAACCCGCAAAGCCTTTTCAGATCAATTAGTTACAGCTTTAGATCCGACTGCTACAAATCACTGACGCCGGAGACTTTCATAAATGCTACATAATGGTCTCCTCACAAACAAGCATTTACATGTGGTTTTTAATGACTGTAGTTTATGTGGCTCATCTGCCAAAAAAGTCCCTTACAATTTCTTACCACAGACACAATTACATATTAGAACAAACACCTATAAGTGGATTAAAAAAAATTAAATAATATACGGTACGTGCCTTCTGGGGAAAACAGATCAGCTCAAATGTTCAAACCTCTCAAGAGTGTGTTTTCAGCTAAAGCCAGTTAAGTGTGTTGGGATTAAGTAAGAGCTTTGGATTCCATCCCCAGTGTGACCTTGGGTCTATTAGACATCTTTCAGATTCTAAATAAGACTAAACATTCGGTATTGGCTTTATTCTGAAATGCAATCACTGATTTTAATTAAAAGCAAAGAACGTGCATCGAGGCATGCAGTCCCTCAGTCTGCCGAGAAGCCGATTAAAAAAATCCTAATGGAATACATTATTTTCTTCATTCGCAAGCTACTTCTACACTAGAACGACAGAATGGCAAAAGTGGCATGAGTGGCTTGTGAGACAGTCAACTAGTGTCTCTGCTAAACTAATCCACAAGCAGTGTGAGCTGAATACACACTCTGCAATAACACCGGCGAGCCTGCCGCCTCTCCATTTGATTTCCCAAGAAATAGGAGAAATGGAAGAGGGGGGGAAAAAAAACACTTCTAAATGATACTGCAGCTGGCATCTCAGCGGATCTCCAGCTCCGTGCTGTGTTTATTGTGATTCAGTGATTGTTCGGTATAAAGTAAGCGCCAGAGGGGTAAACAGAGTCATAGTGTGTGTAGGCTACTCAACTCCAGGCCCTTGCAAATACATGCTGCATGTCCCTGAGAGACTGACGCTTTGCTTGCACATATGTCAAAACATATTAACATTCTAAAAAAAAAAAAAAAAAAAAAGAAGAAGCAATATCTCTATCTCTTCCATTGTATCAAATGAAACCAAACAATTGTAGCTAAAACACAATGAGTCATAGGGTCATGCTCATTATTATGTTCCACCCGGGTCCAAGCTGCTTTTCATCAAAACTGTGATTATCACTACCTCCTAATTTCCAGAAGAGGACGAGGAATAACTGAAGACTTCAGGAATACGTGCATTGTATACATGCTAATGTGCTCCTGAGGTCGAAACGTGTTTGCAAGCCTGACATGTCTAATCTCTTTCAAATCCATTTCTCATGTGTGTCAGGTGTTTGTAATGAAACCTGAGCCCATAGCTTAATTTCAAAGCTATCGAGCCGTTGTCGTTGTCTTATCTGCGGGAAATTAGGCTTTAAGCAGGAGAGATCATTGTAACCTGGCATTCAGGGTCATACTCAAACAGCGAAGAAGCTTCAAGGATAGCGTGAACTAAAAAAATCCTGACCGTTTTCACACTAGCAATGTATAAACTGGAAAGCAACAATGTTTATTTATTTTTTGATTTTTAAAGTACTTACATGAACATGGGGCACAGTGACCTAGTGGTTAACACGTTTGCCTTACACCTCAGAGGCTGGGAGTTCGGGTGTGTGCGTGAAGCTTGCGTGTTCTCTGCAATGTCTCCCCCAGTCCAGAGACATGCATTGTCGGCTGATTGGCATTTCCGAATTGTCCATAGTGTGCAGTTGTGCCCTGCGGTAGGTTGGCACCCTTTCCAGGGTGTCCCTCGCCTTCCCTGGTCCCTGTTCCCCATGACCCTTTGTAGGATATGGAAAATGGATGGAAGTACATTTATCGTGAATCAATCCCACACCTCTGATCTAACTTTTGAACATTTGAACTCAGTTACTTATATAACTTACTTATATACTTACTTATATATTACTTATATACTTATATAACAGCCCTTAAGACGGCATTAGGGAATACTAAATAGGGACCTTTTAACTCTGATTCTCACACTAATCAGAGGGCCTTGTTTATAAGTATGAAAGCTACAGGCATTCTGACTTAGAGGAGAATCTCAGTCCACTTGGCTCTGCAATGGTTCAATGTTGTAACAACCGAATTAATGGGCTAAATAACAATAACCGCATTTGTAAACTTGATGCCTGTTTGACAAAATTATCAAACATCACTGACTAGAAGTTTAGCTTTTCCCATTCAGCTCTCGATTCTTTCCAAGGCATTGTAAAGTGGATACGAAGCGAAAACAGCACGTCCTCGACTCACCTCAGAATCCAAATCATTCAGTGTAAAGCCTTGTTGTAATTACTCTGCATCTTCCGCTCCTGCTCGCTACCTTCTTCTCGAGATCATATTTAATGTAGTGCCTGGCCTTAGGTGACCAAGTTGCTAGGAGATTAATTAGTTTGCATGGCGTGATGTGCTGGTGGACGCTGACGCTCCAGGAAAGGAGTGTATATAAAATAATAATTGATTGCTAGCATGCTGCATGGTTTAAACCATATAGAGGAGGTAGCATTATGGGATGCTAAAGTGTGGAAGGAAATGGAATTAAAAGCAGATGGGGTTATTTTCACAAGTTGATTGAGATCTTTTGCCAGTGATAACCGTGCGTGTTAAATATCAGGACTTGACTTGAGAACGACTATTATGTTATCGTTTCGAAACTCTTCCCCACTGTTACTCAATCCCTTACAGAATAGAGAAAAATGTCTTCACACAATGGGTAAAATGCCATTTTTTCCTTCTTCTCAAACAACAAATTGGAACAGATGGCTATGAGGGCTTGTGTATGATTTCAAGGGGCTTCAACAAACTACTGAAATTCAGGGTTGTGAATTCCAGAGCCAGCTGAGGCTGTCTCGATGTCTTCCAAGCAATGATAAAGCAGAGATTGTGCACTTCACCACACTCACACTCTCTCTCTCTCACACACACACACACACACTTTACGCCTGTCTGCATGTAAGACCTCTCAAGCTGAGTTCGATCGATGCGGTACAGACCCAGACAATCCTTCAACAAAAGGATGACGGATGAGGAAGTAAACAAGTTTGCGCGTGTGTCGAAACATGGATTTGAGTTGTGGTATGTGTAATGAATATGGCACGCCACTGCACAGCAACAGGGATTCATTCCAGTGCACCCGTCGTGGGGTTTCCATGGAGGTGAGTCACCTCATAAAGCTCGTCTGCAGTAATATGAGGTCGCGTTACTTGAGGAAACAAACCTACAGCTCACATTATTCAAAGTCTGATTTCTTTCCAGCGAGTGTGCTTTTGGCTTTCTGGAAATTTCTGCTGAGATGGCGGAGATCTGACACGCAGAGCGCTCGCTAGGAACCCTCTGCAGATAAATTACCGCCAAGATGCATTTCGTTATGCCTCGTAGTCCAGGTACGGAATATAAGATTTGAAAACTTGGTGTGCTGTTACAGGAAAATATCCCACATCCAGAGAAAGAAAAGAAACCCTTCTTCCTATTGACTCTTGCAGAACAGAAGTTTATTTAAATGCAAAGCTCTTCACGGTGACGTGATGCACCTCGATGTTGTACCTATAGTCCTTCACTTCGCACATCGGCCGAGGCACAGCAGATTTTCCTAGTTGGATTAATTAGTATTCACGGATGATGCGTCATTTTGCGCAATGAGGAAGCGTGACGGAACAATAGGGAATCTGAACTGCCTCAAATGACTCGTGTCACTCAAGAGATTCAAATATTCTCTAATCAGGCCACAATAGAACAGTACCAGATAAAGGAAACACATTTCATCAGTGTGAATGAATGTTTTATACATTGTAAGACCATAACCTAAAATATGAAGCGTTATAAGCTTTATAACTAATCTGCCATCTATACACATTGCAGACTTCTAAATACGATTTTTCAAAACATCGCTACATTCCTCCCCTTCTCCTCGGGCTCATGATTTGAAGCATGCAGACGCGAGTGCGAGTGCTGTGAGCAGAATGTGAGGTTTCGTGAGTGTGTTAGAGCTGAAGCTGTGCCGTCTCGGTGCTAATGAGGCTGAGAGCCGAGCCCTAGGAACACGCGGGGCCTCTGCCTCGTTGTCTTCTTCGTCTTCTTGGGGCTGTAATCACGCCCATCTTCCTCGAGCCGGATTCTCACTGCTAGCACTTTCACACGACAATTATCTCACTGCCTCCAACGCTCACTTGTTAGAATGAATTATAATAAGAGCTCTTCAATCAAACCCTAGCAGGCAGCGCGACCTCGCAACTTTTCCATTTTGTTCGCTTTTACTGGGTCGAACGAGCCAGCAGCAGGCGGGCACGCACTTTCATTTCGTGCTTCGACCATCAGGAAGCTGTGCATAAATCAGTGTGCGGTGCTGAAATTATTGCAGTAATTACAGCCATGAGAAAATACGTTTCCAACTCATTTTTATATAGGAGCACACTGGGAGTTGGCATCAAACTGTTTTTACGAATGATTTGCTAAAAATGCTGGCCTACATTTCCTGATGTCGGTGCTCTGGCGTCTGTTCTCCCAGGTGGCAAACAGCAAGCTGACAGCTTTCTCCGCTCGGCTTTTTTAAATGTTCTTTCCTACTTTTATGCCTAGAACTTTCCTGCACTGATGTTATGGTTCACTTGGTGCTTAATTAATACGAAATGGAAGTTTAAGTTTTCTTATGTATAATAAAAAATGATCATTAGTGGTTCGGTACAAGTAGGACAATCAAGGCCATGAGGTAAATATTACGTAGTGTACTCAACATATATTATAATCTATTTATATTCTGGGGACAAAAGATCATTCATTTGGGATTATTAAACCAGAAGAGCATTACTGAGGTCAGACACCGAGGTTAGGTGAAGAGACCCGGGGTGCGGTCGGCGATCGGGGCTCTCTGCAGGACGGAGGTCTTTGTATTCAGTAGCATTACAAATTCTCTTCACTGGAACTAAGAGGCCCAATCCAGTTCCAGCATGAAAATTCCACTGTACACTTTGAAGCCATGGTTTGCCAAGGCTGGAGTGGAAGAACTCGAGTGCACTAGAAGCAGTGTATATACACTGATATATATAAATACGTTGATATATACATACGATTGTGCTTCCAACATCGTGTCAACAATTCCACACAAATGGGTGTGATGGTCAGGTGTCCACATACTTTTGCCCATATAGTGTAAATAGTCTGTACCCTGCAGTATGACAACAATCCAGCATCTGAAATCTTCAGAAAAATGTGTAAGATGGAGTAGACTATTGTGGAAGCTGAATATTACAACTAATAGGATTCAAAAACAAAACTGAGAGGAAATGAAAAACGCTGCAGGCCATTATTAATGCAAATTATGTGCATACAAGTTATTAAAGAATTTTTATATCACATTCCGGGACGAGGATGCAAATTTTTTGTTTTTCA
Source organism: Ictalurus punctatus (assembly GCF_001660625.3). Classification (NCBI taxonomy): domain Eukaryota; kingdom Metazoa; phylum Chordata; class Actinopteri; order Siluriformes; family Ictaluridae; genus Ictalurus; species Ictalurus punctatus. The sequence continues at coordinate 15,182,198 of NC_030440.2, read as the reverse complement.
CTACTAATATCCTAATATACACTTTCACCATTTTTTTGGTACTTATGGAAAGAAAGGAACATCTGTGAAACCCACCAGACGCCATTTCGTGTATGAAAATATAACAAAATAAATACATTTAAATAATGCATTCATCTTTCACCCACAGAGAATCAGACTTTTGGGAAGAAAAAGGTTAATGGACAGTAGGTGAGTCCATATTCAGAACAGAAGCATATTTCAGAAACAGGAATCATGATGTTCATTATTAGCATAAAAATTAGCCAGGGTTAATGATTAGCATATGGTAGCGGTAGTCTAGCTGTTAAGATCTATGCTACACGCTTATAAAAAAAAAGGGGTTTTCTAAGAGTTCTTTTTGTGCTAGATTTTACTAGACAGTGGTGGATTCAAATTCCAGTTCTGCTAGGGAGCTTGTAAGTCCGTCCATCCATCCATCCATCCATCCATTTTCTATACCGCTTATCCTACTGGATCACGGGGAACCTGGAGCCTATCCCAGGGATCATGGGGCACAAGGCGGGATACATCCTGGACAGGGTGCCAATCCATCACAGGGCATACTCACATACACATTCCCACACCGGAGGGTGTGGAGTACCCGGAGGAAACCCCCGCAGCACGGGGCGAACATGCAAGCTCCACACACCCCCGACCCTGGTGGTGTGATGCGAACATGCTGACCACTAAGCCACCGTGCGCCCAGATTGTAAGTCATTTAAGATAATTTGCATGCCAAATAAAGAAATGCAATGTAAATGCAGCGGGCGGAGCCAAAGCATATCCAAAGACTTGCTGAATTTAAACGTGATGCAGTGTTTCACTCCAACAGCTTGTGCATCCAATCGATTTCATCTTGCATGGAAATTTACGAAATGATGGATATGAGATGAGGTAATGTTCTGGTTTACTGACAGAGCAAATTTCTTCCACTGCCAAATTCAGTGTAAAATCAATCAGAGATGAAGCCCAAGTAAAAGTCAGAATGAATAATTAGTTGTCTATAGTCACAACCTTGTGTATTAAAGATAAGACCATCTCTGGGTAATGGTTACAAAGCAGTAATGCTAATTGTAGCATAAGTACAAAAATGCCTGAGGAAAAACATATGAAACGTTCTCCAGTTGATCTGTATTTTGTCATACATTCACAGTTCTCCGTTTTTAAATCCTCTTTACCCCCAAATCTATCATTTTTTAAAATACAAAATCAGCTCTGGTTAACTGTTTTTTTTTTTTTTTGTCAGTTATATGAACATTGTTGCTGCCAGCAGCCAACAACTGAAAGAAAAAGATATAATATGCCTGTAGTAAAGTACAAATGTTTACTGAATAACATTGAAAAACATTATTGAAATGAGACATGACAACATGAACCTTTGTGAACGAACCTTTTCTATGATCTGTCATAAAACAATTCAAATAAAATTGTATGTGCCCCTATACTTACTCCTAGAATGATTAGACGTTATTACTTGCCATGTATTTAGCCCAAATCACATACATGTATAATACACTACATGGTCAAATGTTTGTGGACACTTGACCATCACACCCATATGTACTTTTTTAAACATCCCATTCCAGATTTAGTCCTCACTGTTACACTATCTTCATAATGGGTGTTATGGTCCGGTGTCCACAAACCTTTGACCATATAGTGTATATAGTATGCTCAAAATGTGTGCCATCGGTATATGCGCCTATAACGGAGCAATATTAAGTATCATACCTATGCGGTTTCAGACCGAGCCTTCGTCTCTGATGAAATGCTGTTTTGTAGATAGTATATAAAAAATTAATTCACGTCAAAGATCGGGAAAAAAAAAAAAGTAAAAAACTATAAACCTTAAAATCATAACTCATCTTTTACATACAAGAAAGATACCAATTAAAAAAAAAAAAATCTTTCTACATGCTACGAGCTGGAGTAACAACTAGGATTGTAGAGTTTTATGCTAAATAATTCAAAATTAAAAAGTTGCTCCGTAGCTGAATGATAAGGGTCCTTTTCGTTCTGCGTGAATAAAGTTCGAAGTCATCAGCAGGCCCCGGTTGTGTAACGTGAGTGCGGAGAATGTTCCTCCTACTGCTTCTCTGATTTCCACACAGATCTGGAATGAGGAATGGAGGAGGAGGATTAATGGAGGTGGCTCATGCTCAGAGGGCTCCTCAATCCTCCAAGCACTAATGAGAGTAGCAAGGCCACTGATTAAGTGTGCCATCAGAGGTGGTGAATAAGACTGGTCATGGTATTGTCGATTGCATAAATCCTTATTCTCCCATGGGGCTAGAACTACTTGAAGTTGTTGAGACGGAGTTTAATAAGTTCTCCGATGTTGTGCGTGTCACACTTTCCCATATCTCTAGGAATCTGCCTCTATTCAGTGCAATCGAGAAGCTCGATAGGGCAGAACAGTAACACAGTCATGTCCTCTGAGCAGGTAGAGGAGAGAAAAAAAAAAGAAGTCGAAATAGGGAACAGAAACAAGGAGGTCTTTTTGGTGTGTGCACCAAACACCCAGCATGGTGTGTTCTAGCAGGATGATTTAAAACCATAAATCATGGACTTTTAGTCAGAGACATCTTATTCAAACAGCATTTTAATCAGATTCATTGCTTATTTTGAGAAAAAAAAAAACAAACAAAAAACAACAACAGCATGAATTCCTTCTTCACTCTGAACTTCTCTAGTGCTGAATCTTTTTTGCATTGTTCAAAGACTTGTGTTTAAAGTCAGTGGTGTAGATGTTACTGAAAAACTTAGACATGGGCTCGTCTACTCAAGAGCTACATGCAGGTGATTTGAATGAACTCCCATGTAACCCAAGTCTGAGTATGACTAACCCATAGATTTTCCATGTCGCTCATCGTACACAGGGTCACGGGGAAACTGGAGCCTGTCCCACGGAACCTGGAACATGAGGCAGGGGACATGCTGGACGGCGTGCCAATCCATCGCAGGACAAAATCACACACCACGGACAATTCGGAAATGCCAATCGGCATACAACGCACGTCTTTGGACTAGGGAAGGAAACCAGAGTACCCGGAGGAACCCCCTGAAGCACGTCGAGAACATACAAACCCCGTGCACACTGGGAAGAGACAGGACTTGAACTCCCAACTCTGGAAGTGCGAGGCAAGCGTGCTAACCACTAAGCCACTGTGCTCCCCCTATGATGATCTTTCCATGTGAAAATACCGATGTAACTTTTGGACTCATATCCATCCATCCATCCATCTTCTATACCGCTTAATCCTTTTCAGGGTCACAGGGAAACCTGAAGCCTATCCCAGGGAGCATCGGGCACAAGGCGGGGTACACCCTGGACAGGGTGCCAATCCATCGCAGGGCTGGACTTATATTCCAACTTTAAGTACAGACCAATCTGCTCATACTGAACATCCTTTTAACACACTTAGTACTAGTCGTCTTTACTCTTCTACACCTGTATACTGTAATGAATTCTAATCCCACTATTCAGTGCCACCTTTTTAAAAATCTGCTTCCTCCCAAGCGTCCTTCCTCATATCGTCTTAGTGAGTTTTTCCTTGCCACCCTGGACCTACTGCATTAAAGGCTTACATGCAACTGTTCAAATTCACATTGAAAAGAAGAGAATGGAAAGCCAGTCGTTGTGCTTCCTGTTGCACATTTGAAAATATTGTTTATTCTCTATCCATCCATCACCTAAAGAGAGTCAAGAGTAAATGTTTATCTGGCCAAGCGGTTTAACTACAAGCACATCCCTGTGCTTTATACACCAGTCCTGACTGCTGTGTCTAACACCTGGGTGTTGTCTCTTCTCAGAGACATCGACCTCTTTTGTGCACCTACACCAGTGGAATAACAACACACATCCTTTATACCGTCTTTTCCTGGCGGCCATGTACTAATGAATAGGTACACTACAGAAAAGTCTCAGATGAGATGAGTGTCACAAATAGAACCAGCCGAGTGTGACTCCGACTTTAAACTCCTGCTTTAAAGACGAATACCTGAGGCGCAGAGTCACAGGGGGAGCTGATAATTGTAGGAAAACGAGGGGTGCATAGTTGCAGGTAGAAATATTTGCAGTAAAGAGGACCTGATTATCATTTTCATGCAAGCACAGTCAGTCCTGTCTGCAAATTTCATCTATTTGCTGAAGAATAGAGCACAGAGGAAGGATAGACCTCTGCAAATGTTAACATTCCAGCAGCATACATACAAAAGTTGCGAAAGCGGGAGGGGAGGAAACAATCGGGTTCAGAGACATGGATCCAAAAGAGTAGCACTGGAAATGATTCTGCATTATTATATGGCTGCCTCCTTGCTAAGCCTCTCACATATTAAGAGCCACAGAGTTCAGAGCATCCATCTATGTCGAAATGCGAAGGGTTTAGTGCACGGCTACGTGGCAGCATCCACCAGTGCACACGGTAACACACGGTAATAGAAACCGCTCGGTAATTAAATAAATTGGAGATTAGAACAAGTCTAGTGTGGAAGTGATGTTACTGCAGCAATCCAGCCATGGTAGCACATCATTGCTCCCTTAACACCATAACTGGATTATTCCTTTATAATGCAAATGACTTTGTGCATTATAAATGAATAATAACGCAACAATTCAGCTGAATGAATGCCTAACCATAAACGAGACTGGGAAAAGAATTCCCGAAGCATTTTCTTTTTTTATTATTCAGGAAGGAGATTGAGACTAAAGCCTGGAAATTTGTGAGACGGGGCTTTACGAAGCGTTTAGGATTTGTTGCTCGAACGGAAGATTACATTTCTCAGCAAAATGGATCAATCTCATGCAGCATCCCAAAACAGTATCGTATCTATATGCCTGTTTACAGCAAGTACGATGGTGTCTAATAAATGACTTCATTTGCATTGCTTTGCTGCGTTGCTGTGGTTGAATTCTGGAAAGCAGACTTTTTATTCGAAATCTTACTCTGGCCTAGGCTATCGTCCTGCAACGATCATGTTCACTGTAAAACCGGGTAAGTTCATTTAACTCAAAAAATTTGAGGAAATTACCTCAAAATTTTTAAGCTGATAAATCAATTTCTTTAAGCCAAATACACTTAAATAAATAAACAAGTTTGAGTTAGATTTTTTGTTATATTTAAGCGTATTTGGCTTAAAGAAACTGATTTATCAACTTAAAAATTTTGAGGCAATTAGTTTCCTCAGTTTTACATTGTACTAGAATTTTACTTGCAAATCAAAAAACACACCAGTTCACTCTGTACTTTTATATTGTAGAACAATATATTGTAGAAAACGTCAACATTTGCTTCTTGTTCTTTTTCTTGATCAATCCATCTTTTTAAGATTTAATAACTGTGATGTACGTGAAGCGATTTTATGGATATATTCTTTTTCTGTCCTGTGCCATTTTACTTTATTTGTAAAACACCTGAAGTGAAATATAATGAACATTCCACATATGTGACAGGTCTTTCTGAATTCTATCAAACACTTTCATTTTAACACACTTACCAAAAAAAAAAAAAAAAAGCCCCAAAAACCAAACCGTTCATTAGCTGCTTCACAGAAACACTAACACTGCAGGTGTACTGTCAGTTACACTTATATCTGTAATTGATGACAGTTTGAGAGCGTTAGGATCCAAGTGCAAAGTTTATTTAGAATAAATAAAGTTTCAAAAGCAGGCAAAAGCCGACAGACAAAAACACCTTCCTGCTCGTTATAGGGTATAGTACTGTAGACAGTATCTCCATCTGTCATGCGGAAGACCGGGGTTCGATTTCCCGAAAGGGGGGGTGGGGTGGTAAAGTTTTAAGGCAGTGGTGGCTCAATGGTTAAAGCTCTGTGTTACTGATCAGAAGGTCAGGGGTTTAAGATGCAGCACTGTCATACTGCCACTGTTGGGCTCCAAGGTTACGGTGACCCTGTGCTCTGACCTCAGCTTCCTAACAAGCTGGGATATGTGAAAATTCATTGTCTTTGTACTTGTACTCTGACAGTGGCAATAAAGTTGAACCTAACCTAAAACAAGAGGGATAGGTAAATGGCGCCAATCAGTAAATAATACATACAGTAAAACAGCATCAGCAGTTACCATGTGTAAAAAAAAAATTTAAATAAATGAATACAAATAAATTCCCGAATTTGTTGACTTGCAATTCACACCCACTTGCCAGCTCACTCCTATCAGCCACCACTCGGGGAGGGTGAAAGCCAACGTGTGCTTCCTCCGAGACCCGTGAAGCCAACCAAACACATCTTTTCAAACTGCTGCTCATGCTGCATCACAGGGCGGCGTAACGCACTCATAGAAAAGCACTGTCCACCCTCTTCCACGTTCATGAGCTCACAGAGAACAGAGGCAGCTTTGCTCGCTTGGCTCTTGGCTGTGGCGTTGTCAGCATTCGAATTTCCGATCTCCAGATTACAGGGCGAGCGCTTGACACATTTTAATCTGTCTACTGTACTGTATGTGGTACGTCAATCATACAAGCCCGTCAACACCTCAGAACAATGACAATATTCCCTGCAAGTATAACAGCACATACTATAACAGCATGGTCCATCATGCGTTATTCCTTACATATTAGATTAGACAAATATTACAATACATCAGACTAAGATTAGACTAGATTAGACTAAGAATGGTCTGGATTAGGCTAATATTAGACTCGATTAGACTAGATTTTACTCAGTTTTGACTATATTAGATTAAACTAGGCTAGATTAGACTAGGATTAGACTAAATTTGGTTAACTGACCAAGTATAATGACTGAGTTTATGATTGTATAAGAAACATCAGGGCACAGAAATGCATTATATTGTATAATGAATTGTTGGAGCCCCGGTTTCAGGGCTCTCCAGCTCTCAAATGGATATGGAATTAAGATACAGTGTGACTCTCCATGCCATGCTTTTATCCTTTTGGATTCTACTAAATAATTGTTTTGGATTTTGATCTTATTCCGATTGTGATTTTGACTTGGTCTTACAAAATGCAAACAGACTTAGATATGTGTCAACTTCCTTACTACTAATAGAACTCTGCACTTTATTATTAAGAAGATTTTGGACCAGTGTGCCGAAACACAAGATCCAAAACGTATATATTTTGGTAATCATGTTATTTACACTAATTCATTATGGCTGTCTGATATATCTCATTGAATCTGTGTGCAGAAGGATAGCTCCGTGAGTCCGTTTGCGTCTTTGAGCTTGTGAGCTGGGTGCAATTTCATAGCTGGGTAAGTTTGTGATTGGAATGCTCGCTGTCAGCTCAGCTTGAGAGACATGTTTCTTGAAGACTGCAGAGGATTCAGCAAGAGATGCTTGTCCCTCCATCATTTACTATACCTCTTCGTGTAAAGCCAGAAGCCAAAAATTAACAATGCCGTTTATTTAAGAAGTCCTGACAAGCTTGTTTCACTGAAGAGCTCGGCCCTGTCAGGAACACGACGAGAGGGTGTTTAAACCCCTAGAAATTGTCACTACTGTCACTAACATGAGTGATTGTGTTGACCAGTGTGTGTGTTAAACAGAGAAAACATTATTTCCCTGCAGAACCCTATAGTCTGGTGCTAAAGATACTGTATGAACCCATGCACATAAAACTAACCTAGCCTTTACTGTATATCCCACAAGGTTCCCATAGTTCTCTTTGTATTGAGGCTCTTCATCATAGCCCAGCATGAATATCTTTTCCCACAAGAGCAGCCCTCAGACTTTAATGAAGCCGGATGCTGAAAATGTATTAAATTTAGCCTACAACTTTCAATGAATCAGATATGCATTGAAATGATCCCTTAAGAGAATCGCCAAAAGCAATGGTTTTATTTTATTTTTGACACAGTAAGTGTATCACCCTCTGTCTGCTCCTTATATCTCTGAATCTGTGACGTTAGAAGGTCAGTCCTGACTTCTCTATCACAGAAATTCCAGCTCTTCCTAAGGGATCCCCAGGCTTTCCAAGCCAACTGTGAGATATAGTATCTCCAGCAGGTCCCGGGTCTCCTTCCAGTGGGACATGTCTGATACAGTTCTGGTGGGACTTGACCAGGGGGCATCCTTGTAAAGTGTCTGAACCACTTCAACTGGTTCCTCTTGATTGATTAGTGCAGAAGCTGTAATGCAAGGCTCTATGGGATTGTAAAGCTCTTCATCCTGTTGCAGAGTAAGCCAAGCAACCCCGTCAAGGATAAAGACATAGGCTGACTGGTAAACACAGAGCTTTGTCCAAAAACTGAGCTCCTGCTTGTCCACCAAGACCAGTGCATTGGCCATAACAGTGCTTACCTGATCCATTTGTCACACCATCCATCTCACACTTTCTTTTCCCATCACGTATAAAAATACCCCAAATATTTATCCTTCTCTGGAAAGGACAAGGTCTGTACTCTCACAGGAAGGGGTCATTCCACTCTTTTGTGGAAGTGAACCATTGCCTTGGACACTGGAGGTGCAGGTTTTCATCCCAACTGCTTCAGATTCAGCAGGGAAATGCTTGAGTGCATGTTGTAGGTCCACTGTCTTGGAAAAAAAACCACTCAGTGTATGACTGAATACTGTAATGATCAAAATCCCAGTGTTGCAACTAGGAAGTATGGAAGCTCTGCCAGTAGACCATTGTTTACTTTATGTTACAAATAACCTGTTTTGCATACTTATGGTATGAATAGTCTAGAACTGATTAATAAGTGCGGAATGCTAGACACTTTTGGCACTCGCAACCTGCTTTACTTAGTAAAAGGGGTGGAACCATCAGAGGGTGCAATGGTTTGAATTCTTTCAATAATCAGTGCACCAAATGAGGATTCTACTAAACCACATGCACAAATTAGAAGAAAATGTTTAATGTGTACATAGTGTCTGGTCTAAGATTATAGTGCATACTGTATGATTTGAAGAATTAGATATAAGAGCCAGATACATTGTGATGGTGTTAACTGAGAGCTCCAGAATAGGAATTTCTTAGGTGGTTGGTAGGACAGTTTTGTTTTGTCACGACTAAGTTTCAAATAATGGGTTTTTGTCCAGGTAGCAACATCAGAATGGTAGTCTAAGTGACTTCAGTGGTGAATGGAGGACAGGAAGTACAGTAGTGTGTTATCAGGATAGCATTTGCTGGAGTTCTGATCAATAAGACTAGTGATTTAATGTATAGGGAGAACAAGAATCAACCATAAAGCAAACCCTGGTGAACTCCTGTCATAATGGGTGGATGGTTCCATTGAATTTCAAAGACACATTTTCTTTTGCATCGGGGAATTGAGCCCGTGGTGGAATTAGAAGCCTAATGTTCTTCATGGTGCAGCATGTAGCATTGCCACCTCACAGTTCCAGAGTCACTATTTTGGTCCTGAGCTTGGGTTCATCATTAGTTTTGCATTGCATGTCTGCAAGGGTTATCTCTAGATTCTCCACTTAGTTCCCAGCCTCCTCCCAAAGCATGTCAGTAGGTGGATTGATGACTCAAATTTGTGACTCAAAATGGTGCCCTGTGATGGACTGGTATCCCATTCAGGGGGTATTCCCACCTCGCACCCAGTGTTCCTAAGATAAGGCTCCAGATCCACTAATCTTGCAAGAATAAAACGGTAACTGATTAAGATTCTCAGAAGATTGCACCACAGTACTGCTCTATAAATCCAACACAGCTTCACCGATGCAAACTAATTACAAATCCCATGAGATGTGCTTTTTTTTTTTTTTTTTTTTTTTTAAAGGTTGCGGGTTTAGGATATGGAGAAAAGTAGAATTACTTTTTCTCCATTAGTTCTTATAGAACTATGTTCCTACGAAATGAAATGAAACGCACTCCTGCTCACTTCAACGCCATGCATTTACCTGCCGATTTACCTAGTGGTTCATTGTTGGGTTGGAAGAGCTAAGTGAACTCTTGAATAGAATGGTAAGAAGAGCAGCTATAAAAGCTCCAATCCAAAGTGCTGAGTAAAAGATACTCAGCCGTTATTGATTACTGTCTGAAAAGGTCTGAAATGTCTATGTATTTTTGGTCTTCCCCAAAAGCTTTTTTCATTAAGGGCAGCCTCTGATGCATTTCGATGTCAGTAACTGTGAATCTCAGATATCATTCTCTCCAGAAGGCACAGTAAAAGTTCGGTCTTAAATTGATGTTAAGTAATACGCCTCTAAGTTTTATTACCATGCATATGACTAGATCGCAAGTGTCAAACTCAGGTTCTTGAGATCCACAGCTTTACAGTTATTTGTATGTTCACTCTAAAGGCCATGGTGATTAGATGAAAAGCTGAATTGGGCATGTACCAAACTTCATTAACCTCCAAAATGTTAGTCCAAGTGTTACTCTGAATGATATTAACTCTTTATGCTTTTCATAACATATGTTCTATATGATTCTCCTGAACAGCTGGGTTATATTCAAATTTTAGTGGGACTAAAGCCAGGTTGAATTAATATTTTATTTCATTGACTATGCTTCAAAGGGAGCCAACCAGATCTGAGTGGTCTTCAGAGAGATTCATCAAAGCAACTGGCTTCCCCAGTTCAGACTCATTAGACACTGGTTAAAAAAAAAAAAAAAGAAAAGAAAAGAAAAGAAAAATGAATGTACTGTACTTTGTAATATTTTGAGTTCAGACATGGACATCATACAGTTTTATTTAAGTGTTTTACACACAATACATTTTGTAATCCACTGGAAAGAATAACAGCACCAAGTCTCTTCCTATTATATAATGTATCAAGGTTGGAGACTTAGCCCGTTCCTCCATGCAAAACAACAGAAGACCATATCAGGTTCCACTCCTGTCAGCCAAGAACAGGAATCTAAGGCTACAGTGCGAACAGGATCATGGAAACTGGCCAGTTGAAAATGACAACTGTTTTTTTCAGACGCTTTTCAGCTCACCATTGTTTCAAACTGTGGTTATTTCAGTTAACCTTGCCTTCCTGTCAGCTAGAATTTATTTTTTTTTTTTTACCATTATTCTCTGAACGCTCTCATTAACAAGGCATTTCTGCCTGCAGAACTATCACCCACTCGCTAGATGGTTCATTCATTAATTTTTCCAGACTATTCTGTATAAATTTTACTGTTAAGCGAGACCATTGTGCATGAATATTCCAGGAGTTATTTTATCAGTTTCTGAAATACTCAAACCAGACCATTGGGCACCAACAGCCATGCCATGGTCAGAATCACAGAGATCACATTTTTCTCCACAGTCTGATGTTTTATGTGAACATTATCTGAAGCTCTTGACCTGTATCTGCATGATTTTGTGCATCGCAATGCCAAATGATTGGCTGATTGGAAAATTTCATGAATGCGCAGGTGTACAGGTGTTCCTAGTAAACTCTTTGGTGAGTGCCATTACATAGATAGATAGGTAGATAGAGAGAGAGAGAGAGAGAGAGAGAGAGAGAGAGAGAGAGAGAGAGAGAGAGAGAGAAAGAAAGGACATCCCTTCACAAAGCAGCCTTTAAGTTAATCCAGTCTCTTTTCAGACTTAAACTTCCTCCCTGGAGAATGAGTTTGGTAATCAGACATATGATAGCAGTGTGAGAGAGCTTCAGAGCTGTTTAATGGGAAACTCAGACAGCACAGCCAGCCCTGAAACGAATAGGGATTTACAGAAGGGTGCTCATGGGCTCGGTATCAGCATATATATATATATATATATATATATATATATATATATATATATATATATATATATATATATATATATATATATAGAGAGAGAGAGAGAGAGAGAGAGAGAGAGAGAGAGAGAATAACAGGATTATTGAAATTAAATACACTTTATTTCTTGAGCACTTTTAGTTACCAAAGTGGAATTATAATTTCAGTGAAAAAAACAACAACAAAAAAACAACAACTATAGTTCGTAGAAAACCCTATGTCCTATAGTTGAGTCAGTAGAAAGTACACGGCACAAACCCTGCTTTTATTTATGTAATTGTTGTTGTTTTTTATTTATTTATTTATTTTTTTATTTATTTATTTTACATGTCACGCATTATTACAAAACCATTTATACCCCAGTGAACAGGAAGTCATGGTTGAACAATTTCACACAGGTGTACAAAAAAAAAACAACAAACATTAAAATACCAATGGGAATATACTTTCCTCATATGAATTCATAGGGGTGCCAATAATTGTGTCACACCTATATTTAACAAATATTTTTTGGGGGGGATAAACCTGTGCTTTGTTTGCAATTACTTGACATCTATGAGAGCAGAGTATTTTTGTGAACAAAAGATCGAAAGGTTAAACTATAAAGACAATTTTTCACAGCCATCTCTGCTCATATTCACCAAGGGTGCCAATACTAGAGGAGGGCTCTATAAGATGTGGGCATGTTAGCTTGATTATATAAACTGATCACAAAACAAATTATATATATATATATATATATATATATATATATATATATATATATATATATATATATATATATATATATATATATATATAACATAATAACAGCTTGTAAGACACAAGGCTGTGCTCTGAATGTTGCATCTGCAATCAGAAATACACAAATGAATGAAGTCACAAGTGAATACACATAATATATCATGAAATTGATGGATTCATCCTTCACGAAACAGGGCCGAGTTTCCCAAAAGTGTTGCAAATTGGTAGAGACAATGTTCAGCGTGATTCTTGTAATGCAGCCTTAAGCAAAACCCAGGCATCTCTTCACTGAACAGTCTTCACAGTCTTCAGTGTTTGCCACTGAGATTTCAAAATCAACATGAACTTGGTGAAGACCTTTTTTTTTCTTTTCTCTATTAGAACATATGAAAAAATAGAACATAGAACATATGAAAAAAAAAAAAAGAGTAGTGGTACAATTAGGAAGAATTTCAGGGATCATAGATATATAATTAAGATTGGGACTGAAAGATTAATATTAGGAAATGTTTAACTGGCATTAATGAGTTATTTCAACTCCACACAAGAGAAGTTAATAAGAAAGTTGGGTTTTCATATTTTTTTGTGTTCTATTATGCATAGACGAGAACTTTTATCTGTATTCCCATTGGCTGTCCTGAGTGTTGGTCTGAATAGTGAGTTTGGACTTTGATTTTAGCCTGAAATCATTATTAGCGCAATGAATTTTTGCTGCATAGTCCATTGAGGGTGAATAATTTCTCAGAAATTATACTTCATGTCTGCATTCACTTAGAAGTAGAATTTTTGTATTATACTGGCATAGAGAAGCTCTTTCAGTAAGTCAGGGGTCTGGATGCAGATCCAACAAAGTACTTGAAGAAGAAAAAAAAAAAAAAAACTGTAGCAAAGATGATAACTATGTAAAAATAGCCATGAGTTAGTTCACCAGCTAAAGTTTTCTAAACATGAACTAGTGCTTCTTCTGTAGTAGATCTTCTGTTGCTGCTTGTTACAGACTTTCACATGCGTTTATGTAAACTGTTTAGCTGAAGGCAGATCATCAGACCAGCCACTAGCTACAGGGTTAGAAACATTCATTTAGATACGGGAGAGTTTTCAAAGAATTTCACCAATTTTTCCATTGTATTTACCCTCTCTGTTGACATGTCTTGTTTTACGGAACTTGAAGATTGGACATAGAAGTGTGGGTTTATTCCCCCTGGTGCATCAAATTCAAGACACATTTGGCAGTAGCCCAAATTTGAAATGTGGCACAGCACTGCAAAACAAAACAACCAAGTACAATTGTCTTATTTCTAGCCATGAACTAATCTTTAATGTTTAAGTGTTAAAAGGTAACTGTTGTTGCCATTTAGTCAAGTTAGTTGATATTTAAAAATGCTTAGAAACTATGGAGCTGGTGAGACTTTCTGCTGTTTGAGCAGAGCCTTGGATTCCCATGTAGGTCTGAAACCATCTTGTTGTCTGAGAGAAACCAACAAAACTTTCTACCAGTTTTACCAGCACTAGAACCATTAACCAATGATCAATGTGGAATAAGAAGGCATAAAACCTTAAACAAGGCAACATAAAATTTTTTATTTATTATATATTGGTACTTATAGGCGAGCCTTGATGCCCACCACCTTGATGCCCACCATCTTTACCACCTGAAAAGATTTCAGGTTTCTACTGTGAACATCAGTGAGTATGTGAGACAGGAGTGACAGCTAGCTTATTTATCCAACAAACACTTAGGAACACCCAACATTAACCAAGTTTTCCACATTGTGGCATACTCAAAATGTCTTTGAAAAAGAATGAAATTTGCTGTACATCTGGACCCCTTCATAAAAATATATTGACTTTGATTTCAACTCAGTTATGAAGATAATGGACAGGATGGAACTCAAGGCTATCATTAGGTTAAAATCATTACTAACAGCCTGGAGACTGAATCCCAACAAAATTGATCGTTTAAATGAATCAAATAATAACGTTACCAGCTATTTCAGTCTGCAGTAATCACCTAATCCTGAGGAACTGATCACATTGGACTGAAGCAAACCTAGTAGTAATTTTCTGGAGGGGTTTGGGAAGTCTCACATAGCCAAAAGTGGTGCAGCTCAGGTGCATTCTCAGGCTCGTTTAATTCAGCATTAGTGTCAACAAGACAAATGAAAGCCAATGAGCAATTTTCTTACACCCTAAAGCCACAATAAACATCAAAAAAAGCAACAGGTCTTCCTATCCTCCACGATTGACTGACAATATCTTACATCCAAACAAACCACATCAAATATTAGATCTAAAAGAAATTTAAAGTCAAGTTAAAGTCTGTATGATTTATTTTATACAACAGTAGACAAAACACACAAATAGCGAAGGAAAATCTCTTAGTGGTCTTATATTTCTTAACATCACTTTGGCCAGGATTTTCCTGGTAACATTGTTTTCACAGTGTAAAGCAGCCATTGGGAAATACAACATGCATTAATCCCTTATCTTTGGTGTAAAATTAATTCATGCAGGTTTTGGTGATAAAATCAGCTTGTCACAATGATACGGAGTCATTGGTTACCCTTACACGCAGGCTCAGAAACTCAAAACGGAAACGTAACATGCTGACAAGATGTTGCAACATGACTCTGAGTGGTGGAATATATGGAGAGTCCCATTAGTGAAATGAGGAGCAGCTGATGTTGTTATTAGCCTGGAGATTGAGTGGGCAAATGCCTGGACTGTAGTAAATCCAGAGTCCATCCTGGAGCTGATAAAAGGTCTCCTGTGCCACTAAGAACAAGTCACAATTCTAAACCAGCTTTTACTGAGTTAATATCTCCAATATCATGCTTACTTTGTATAATTGAATCTTGTAATTAGAAACTTGCTCAAATTAGGTTTATAAGTTGATGAGAAACATAATTTTTTTTTTTTCTTTAACCTAACTGACCACACATCACCTTTTTTTTTTTTTTTTTCCACACGGGACAACGTTTAATGTGCTCTGCTGCTTTGTCGCAAAACAGTTCTGAGAGACGTTCACAGTTCCGCAGATCATGCAGCAGGCATGTGATGACGCGTGATACCACGCGTGAAAAGGATCACGGGATCCTTTTTCCTTGGACACGCATTTTCAATGGCCACATCTGTAATGGTACTGATGTTTGAAAAAGTATCGTCCCAGCTGAGAGGGTGCATGGTATATATTTTAAATAGCATCTCTTTATATTTTGCCTGTCCAATCACATTAAATAGTTTATGACGACAAAATATCCATTCATCCATTTTCTATACCGTTTATCCTACACAGAGTTACAGGGAGCCTGGAGCCTATCCCAGGGGACTCGGGGCATTCTTTATAATTTCAATATATTTGAAAGTGCTGTTTTCATTGGTAAGGGAAAGCGCAACTCATTAAACACGCTGATGTATGATTTTTTTTTTTTGATTTTTTTTTTAGGAAAACAGGAATAATGTAAAAGTCATGGGTCAGATACGCAGCGTACATGTCCAGAATGCTGTTCTACATTATTGCCATGTTTCATTGTGAAAAAGAAACTTTTGGGAAAATGATAGTGTTGCCAAAAATGTAAATGTTGTCATATTAGCGTGTACTGGGCCTAAGAGAAACAATTAAATACCACCATAGATCAAGGCTTTTACAGAAATAATGCATTTATGCAGCACATATAAATTGGAAATCTTTCAGTTGTCTGTAGTTTGTATTGTAGTCTAAATGAAAGAGTAAATTCTTTACATTTTTACTAGATGCTTGCCAAAAGAATAAAGCTGGCTTAATGGCAGTAGTGTTAGCCAGTGTACTGTAATTGGTGCTTTTTGACTGAAATACAAATTATTGCACCATCTCACCATAAACACAATGTTTACCCACTTATATAAGTGATATCTTGGCACCAACACACTGGTGTTTTTGGATTCCAGGTGCACTGTACTTGTCATTATGGCTAAGTGGCTCGATAGGCGTCATGTCCCCATGGACGTCCCTCAGCGGTGTACACTGGCTCCCCCTGCAGGCTATTCAACACCCTACAGCCAACCAACACGCACGACAACACTATTCATTACAACAAATCAGAGGATTTAATTGTTTTGGTTTATTTCAAATAGGTTCATTGAGTTTGTTTGCATCTTCAAATTACACTGCATTACTATTAAAAAAGTTGGAGTTAATGTTTAATTTAAAAAAAAAAAATGGTTGTGTTAAGGTTGGAGTGGAAGAACTCGAGTGTCCTGCACAGAGTCCTGACCTCAACCCTACTGAACACCTTTGGGATGAACTGTAACACCGACTGTGCACCAGACCTCCTCACACAACATCAGCGCCTGACCTCACTAATGCTCTTGTGGGCTGAATGATCACAAATCCACACATCCACGCTCTAAAATCTAGTGGAAAACCTTCCCAGAAGAGTGCAGCGAATTACAGCAGCAAGGCAGGACTAAATCTGGAATGAGATCCACAAATGTTAGGCCATATATATAGTGTATAAATCTGTGATTGGCCTATCTATACTGTTTGACCCAATCAGTGTCTTGTAGTTCCGCCTCTCAGTAGATTTTAAGTAGGATTCTACGTAGATTTCGTGAAAATCAGTTAAACATCAAATCAAACCTCGTATGATTTCACCAGGTCAGACCTGGATCTCTCCACAGGCTGAATAACACTAAAACCACTGACAGGTGACGTGAATAACATTGATTATCTCATTACAGTGGCACATGTCAAGGGGTGGGATATACTAGGCAGCAGGTGAAAAGCCAGTTCACGAAGTTGATGTGTTGGAAGAAGGAAAAATGGGCAAGCGTTAGAATCTGAGCAACTTTGACAAGGGCCATATTGTGATGGCTAGACCTCTGGGTCAGATCATCTCCAAAACACCACGTCTTGTGGGTTGTTCGCGGTTTGCAGTAGTTAGTACCTAGGAAGATCCGAGGAAGGACAACCGGTGAACCGCCGATTGACGCCCGACGCTCACTGATACGCATGGGGTGCGAAGGCTAGAACGTCTGGTCCGATACCACAGAAGAGCTACTGTAGCACAAATTGCTGAACAAGTTAATGATGGTTATGATAGAAAGGCTATGAATGTTTTATCATCTGTTTGAGACTAGAGGTGTGCACAGGGACTGGGATCTTGCAAGAAGGTTTTTACTTTCATGGAAGGTGTGAGCAAGTGGTCGGATATGAAGCTCACGAGACAAACAATACCACGAACATGCACATGAGTCGCTGAACATGAACATGATGCATTTACAAAGTTTATCCTTAGGAACTGCCTGGTCAGAGTCAAGCTGGTTTAAATGAGGCTAAGAGTTTGTTTATATTTTTGGACACAGAACCGATTCGATTCGCTAGAACGTATCTCGAGCAGGTACGAGCAGAATTATGAACTGGAGTGATGTAGCTGAGTTTGAGGAACTGTTCGAGCCAGAATTTACAGACAAGTGTTGCTGTCAGTCCTGCATCTCTACCTCGGGGCTTTTCCCAGTGTTTTCTCAGTGTTTCCAGTGGCATAAACAAATTTATGGTTTAGGACACTCTGACTTCAGGGTTTAAATCCAAATACAGAACGATACTTGGAGCAGTAAGACGATCCAGTTACAGGTGGGTGGCATTACGGGCAGCCCTATTAAGGCTTAGACACAAAATAATGTATTGCAATCACCCAGTACAGGCTCTGCATCACTCTGTCATTATGACTTTCATTTGCAGTACTTGTAAACGTACTTGAAATAATGAACTACCATTGAATATCCGCCACAGCATGAGTCAGGGCTGGATCGGCGTCTATAGATTTGTTGCATAATTTAAAAGCCCTGACACTCGAACCCTGTCTAAGCAATCAATCCAGAAAAATGACAGTTTACTCGGAGTTTACAGTGAGCACGCACGTCACAGATTGAGCTTGTCCTTCTATATTTATTGCCCACACTGAATACACGCTCAGGATAAAGCGAGATTGGCTCGGAATCGAGCGTTTTCGCCATCGACTGAGAGCACGTCAATCAGCGAGAAAGGCTGAAATTATAATCTACTCGCTTGAGCTGCTCTGTAATTACTTATATTGTGTAAATGCAAATTTGCACATTGAATGTCTTATTTAAATCAGCTAAATTGCAAAGCTCTTATCTGCGCCACTCGCATAACCAGATATTCATTCCACACTCTTTTTTTTTTTCTTTCTTTCTTTCTTTTTTTTTTTTTTTTTTTTTTGCGAGACGTTTTTCAAAATTAAAAGCGTGCGGTCCAGCAATCAATACGGGCTCGGTGAGAAAATTGCTTTTCAGTGCAGCACTTGATTGCGATTATCACCTTCAAGAATCAGTGAACTATGATACGATGTCTATAGCGCATCCCGGGTGAGCGCCTGTGCAAATGTGCTAGAAGGAATAAAAGTGGAATGCGCTGTCAAGGAAAATGTGGAATTAGTATTCATTTGCATTTGTGTTCATGTATTTTTTTTAGTCCCAATAAAAATTGATTGATATAGCACTTTTAATTTTTTATTTTATTTACTTATTTTATTTTATTTTTTTTACAAGATGTAGCCACACCACAGCTTTACAGAAAAGAAAATATGAGTGTATGTCAATGGGCGAGAGGAAAAGCTCTGTATAAACAGAAAACTTAAGAGGAAGAAACTCTTGAAAAAAAAGTGAGATTAAAGATCCCTAAGATGTGGTGAGATTTGTTATTGTCATTGTTGTTGTTGTTGTTAACTACAGACTCATGTTCTTTAAAAGGAAAAAAATAAAATAAAATGTTGAATCTAGAACCGTTTGGTTTGTTTCTCTGGAGAGCGTTTTAAAGTTCAGATATGTGTGATAGTCGGGACGGGAAAACCCGTCTGTTGAATTCTGCCAAATTGAAAAAATAAATAAATAAAATTTTTTTTAAAATTTGGAAAAAAAAAAACAGAGAATTTTTCTGCCTATAACATATTTTATTTTCTCTAAAGATCATGTTGTGTTATTCGTGTAAGGATCCAATGTAATAATCCCACTAGGAAAAACAGTCAGTCTGCCTAAAGATGTAGAGAAATGATTAATAATAGTACGATCTGGTGTCACTCGGATGAGGTTCCCTTTGGAGTCTGGTTCCTCTCAAGGTTTCTTCCTGGTGTCGTCTCAGGGGGTTTGTCCTCGCCACTCTCAAGCCTGGCTTGCTTATTAGGGACACATTTAAAAATGTAAAAATTTATATCCGAATTTCTGTAAAGCTGCTTTGTAACAATGTCGACTGTTAAAAGTGATATATATATATAAACATTTAAACTGAATTAAAAATTTTGCTCAGTATGTTTCTTCACACAGTGAACGTTATGCTTTGATCAAGTCGTTGTATAGCTGTAGGAGCCACAGAGAAACAGACATGATTCCTAATTCATTTCGTTTGTAATCAGATACTGTCTGTCAAAATGGTCCACGATGCTCCTGCACTGCAATCAGAATGAAATCTTTAAATGGAACCTTCTCCATTTTCACTTTGGGGGGTAAAAACAATAGAGCTTTATTTCTGGTTGAGATACATGCAAAAGAGAAACATTTACTGCATCAGTTCAGGAAATTCTTGAGAACTATATATAACCCCAAGCTGCCACACATAAAACCCCAGAGGAAGCTCAGAACCTTCATCCATACAAAGAACCATTGAAGAATTTTTTCTATAGTGTGTGTTGGGGTAAGCTTATGAATATTAATTAATGAGTGCACAGTGCAGACATGTGATTGGCTGAGACAACGGTGTGTAGTGCATACAGTAATTACAGTAAAGGGTGAGTCAAAATGAAAAGCTTAAAAGTAAAAGTGACATATTTTATTGATTTATTGATTGATTTGTTAAGCACTGGAACACTTGCCTTGAATGAATTTGTGACACGTCTTTGCACTAATCAAAGAATATTTATGTAAACGTGTTACGTTTGAACATTTTGCACAGGAATGGCTGATTTGTGGAATGAATGCTGACTGACAGAGGACAGAACATGGTGAGAAATGCTAAAAAAGCATTGTATGTTATATACAGGAAGCCCTGTTGGAATTAAAGAATCATTGTAAACGTTAATCAAATCAAATGTTTAACACGTTTCAATGCATTTTTGGATATTTTGTCTATAAGGGCCGCTTCTGTTGTTTGTTACCCTCAGACGTGCAAAGGTATCAAATGAATTGTCCAGAAAAGGGTAGCAGTTTATTGCCGGACCGCCTCTCAGGCTAATTACAAACCCCTGCATGAGAGGAGCTGGACAGGAGGTGATGATTGTCTGTGTGGTCTCCAGGCAGCCAGAAGGTTCAAGTGTGTGGTGGATTAAAGGGTTTTGCATTTGCTAATCCTTACGAATGTTTAGGATTTGGTTGCAGCGTCATTCTGTAGACACTCGAGTGTCGGGTCACAGCACTGGACCTTTTTCTCTAATTAGCAAACCCGAGTCTGTGAATTTTAAGATGTCGATAATGACCAGGAGGACAAAAAAAGACAACCATGCAAAACATTCATTAACAGCGTCGACATGAGCATGAGCAAATTATGTATATATGTATATATGAGCCAAATAGCCTGATTTTGTGGGTTTCCGTTGAGGAATGTGTGAATCAGAGAAGTCTAAAACGACTAGATGCAGGGTGATGAAAAGAAATTCATTTAATACCTGCAGTGTCATTTCTGCGGTCATTTCCAGAACAGCAATTGTTTGCACCAATTAATACCGCAGGAGTTTGGAAACCAGTTTCCACCATTTTAGGAAATAAAACCAAAATAAAATCGTTTTGTCAAGATCACGTCTCAGAAAATAATGAAAGCATCTCAGAATGATGATTTGAAATTAAAACTGGTTTATGATTGTCAGGGAGCCTGAACATGAACTATGGATACGAGGCACACAGACGAAAGGTAGCGTACAAAAACCAGGACTTAATTAACAATGCTTATCGGGTGCAATCAGGAGTGGGTGTGTGTGATCATTGGGGTCATGTGATGTGCAAAGGCTGATGGGTAGTGTAGTCCTATGTCGAGTGGCTCAGTGGTTAGCACGTTCGCCTCACACCTCCAGGGTCGGGGGTTCGAGTTTGCATGTTCTCCCCGTGCTGTGGGGTTTCCTCTGGGTTCTCCGGTTTCCTCCCCCAGTCCAAAGACATGCATGGTAGGCTGATTGGCATGTCTTAAGTGTCTGTAGTGCATGAATGGGTGTGTGATTGTGCCCTGAGATGGATTGTACCCTGCCTTGTTGTCTCCCTGGGATAGGCTCCAGGTTCCCCGTGACCCTGAAAAGGATAAGCAGTATAGAAGATGGATGGATGGCTGGATCTTGAACTCATCAGTTTGTCAACGTGACTCTCCGCCTTTATTCGGCCTTATATTAAACGCATGATGTCACAGACACATGATGCAAGTTTGAGTTTTGAATTTTCAATTCTGATTGGTCACAGGTGTTGATTTGTTTTCTATAACAGGAGCTCTGACAGGTCTAGTTCCACTGGTTTATATTAACGTACATATTCTAATCAGTCAGTGCATAGAGAACTTTGCAGAGAATTTTGGTGATTGTCGCGGCCAAAAATGATTTTTGCGGTGGATTTTTAAGAAATTTGCGATGCAATTTGATGAGTTTTTTGTGCTTTTTTTTTCTTCAGAAAACTACTTGAATTGGCGAGACTGCAACTGCGCGAGATAGTTCTGCACACAGCGATGTTGGTAAATGAGATCTTTCAGCTGTACTCATGAATCGAAGAGCTCTTTGACTGAATGCGAGCTGTGATGTCCAAACCGATGTGATGTCCAAACCGATGTGATGTCGGCCGATGGCCCATAGCGGGGAAAATAGCATCTCTACTAATAATTAACAATACACTGATGAGAGCGATGCTTTCAGTGCAGTGCCGGACTGGAGTGTGATTATCACTTTCAGGAATCAGTGATGTATGATACAAAGCCTGCAGTGCATTCTGGGAGTCAGAGAGCACCAATACACGTGTAATGAAGCGAGCTATAAATTGGGTCTGTACCAAAAGGCTACTCAGTCCTTCCCATCTATCATTTATCCCTGACACAATATCAGATGGTGAAAACGGAGGGTATCTCAGCAGCTACATGATATGTGTGTGTGTGTGTGTGAAGAGCTGGTACTGCAGTGATATGAGAACTCATTGAGACTCTGATCACTCTGATACTCTGGGCACATCATTACTTAACAGTAGTGACCTCCTGCCATGACACTAATGTTAATTCCCTGCGTACTCCTGTTTTCTGTTTTAGATCTAGCATGAACTGACCATTTGGACGGTTTTGCTTTTATAGAATGTAATTAAGAACAAGAAAAGAGCAATTTCTTTCGAATCTGACCTCTCAGTGATCTGACCTCGCTCTCCGTTTCATTTTTTTTTTTCTTTCACACTGCCACAGTCTAGACTTTCTCACAGTCTAGACTTTCAGCTCATCTCTGGATCACTGCCTGTGCTTTAAAAAAAAAAAAAAATTATTCACAAGCATCTCCATGTGAACGAAGCATAAAGTGGATAAACCCCAGAAAGAATTGTTTTTGCATTTTTATTTGCGCATCATTGCAGATTCATTCTTCCTGTCATTTTCAGCACATCCTTATTATTTCAGGATGGTCCTAGTTCAGAAACGTTTAAACAAATTTGAATAAATGAGGGCAGATTGCATGGTGGGTGGATTTCATTCAATTTCTTTTGAATAAAGTCACAAAGAAGTACCATTTCTGCAGTTACCCTGAGAATCAAAAGTATCTATCTATCTGTCTATCTGTCTGTCTATCTCTCTATCTATCTACATATCTGTATGTCTGTCTGTCTGTCTGTCTATCTATCCATCTATATATCTGTATATCTGTCTGTCTGTCTGTCTGTCTGTCTGTCTATCTACATGTCTGTCTGTCTGTCTGTCTATTTATCCATCTATATATCTGTATGTCTGCCTGTCTATCTGTCTGTCTGTCTATCTATTCTATCTATCTATCTGTGTGTCTGTCTGTCTCTTTATCTATCTATATATCAGTCTGTCTGTCTGTCCATCTATCTATCTACATGTCTGTATGTCTGTCTGTCTGTCTATCTATCTGTCTGTCTGTCTATATGTGTGTATGTCTGTCTGTCTATATGTCTGTATATCTGTCTATCTATCTTTCTATCTGTCTGTATGTCTGTCTGTCTGTCTATCTATCTATCTATCTATCTATCTATCTATCTATCTGTCTGTATGTCTGTCTGTCTGTCTATCTATCTATCTATCTATCTATCTATCTATCTATCTATCTATCTGTCTGTCTGTCTATCTATCTATCTATCTAACCCTGGCCCTAAACCCTAACCTTTTAAACATATATATTTAAAATATAAAGTATTATTTATGTAACTCATATTTCTAATAATCCTCTGTGTAATTTTCTATCATGACAAGCTGCATTTGTTTGCCTTATTACCTTCCAGAAAGGAAAAAGTGCGGCTGGTGAGGGAACGGATCTTTATAACTGTTATACATACATTATAACTGTTCATAGGAACTAACCTGTTCCACTTACATTCCACAACATTAAATGTAACTATCATGTAAAAATCTTTGTGGTATAAGGGGAATAAAACGATTCCGGCCATGCCGTTATTGAGGGGGAAAAAATCAACTTCAGGTGAGTAGCAGTAACTTTTTATATTTTTACTCTTATAGCACACCCCATTGTGGATTATTCCTTAAGTGCTAGATGAAAGATTCCTATAGTATGCTTCAGGATAAGAAGCCCTAATTTGGTGCAATACTCCAAATTGACAAAATACAGTAGATACACCGAAACAATATGCACCAAATGACTTTTGTCTATTTCTCTAATTATGTGCGTATTTACACAGATGATGTGCACCATCTGTCATAACGGAGGGTCCAGGGAGACGGATGCAAAAGGCAGAACTTCTTTATTAGGGACCAAAAAATCCAAACCAAAACAAAAAACTGGGACATAAGGCTAAACTATTACAACAAGGACCTAGGTTCAAATTTGAGAAAACCAAAACTATACACAGGGCAGAAAGTAACCGAAATCTTGCCCCCACATGTAAACACAGGCACAAATACAAACTTAATGCCCCAACAAACAAACAGGCAAAACATATAAAACACCTATAAAGCATATAAAAACACAACAGATTTGACATTACTGGTGGTAGAAAGCAAACAGATAGCAAACTGACCTGAGTAAAAGTACCGGTCCTGTACTAATAACTCACCTGAGTAGAAGTCAAGTCGTCTCCTGAAAAACTACTGGAGTAATTACTTTACAAATGACTTTTTACATATTTCTATACAATCGACACAACTCGATTTTTTTATTTGTCCAAGGAACGTCATTTTGAACAATCACTGTTAACTAACCAAGTGGACACCACCTCCATTATCAACAGTATATAAATAAAGATAATGCTAGCTGGCTAGCTAACTGGCTAGCTAACTTCAGTAGCTTGCTTTGATTGTTCATTCATACATAGTTAGCTATATATCAAACATGCCCCTTCCATATTATCCTGAGCGTTACCTCTAGGCTTAGATTTAACACAACAACAAGTCACTACTGAACATCGAAGTAACATCTTACCTTTCATACTGTAAAACATAAAAAAATATCTGGCTAGCTAGTTCAGCTCACTCAGCTTTACTCAGTTTACCTCTTACTTAGTCTAATGGATGAAGATCATATATCATTGAGAATTTTCACTGAGTAGAGACGTCCATATTTATCTCAAAGGTATGGAAAGATGGAAAGTTATCCAAATTATCCAAAGCTAGTGCAAACAGTAACCAAAATAACGAGTTTATTTATTTATTTTCTTTAAAAACACTTTTAAAAAAAATTTTAATTGTTTAAAAGTTGTTTAGAATGTTTATAACACTTCACGTAACGACACCATGGGCCATACTTTCAACTTGAACTTTCAGCTTCATTAGTGCTATGTGGTGTGCAGTCCAATAATGTGAGCATGTAATTGTAGCCATCAGCACCTGTATAGGTGTAGGAATTGTAGGGGTACTATTTAATGATGACTATATCACAATACAACATGGTGCAACAATATAGACTAGGCAAAATCCATGTGATGCATAGTCCATGTCATGTCCATGTCAATTTTAACGACGCAACATCGGGTACATTTTTAGTCACGTGTATATGGTAGGAGAAAATATCATCTCCAATGTGTCATATAAACAATAGAGAACTTAAGTATCAGAAATAGGGTCGGCTACAGTGACTAGAAATAAATGCGTCAGTTGCATATAGGAATTGTTACACGACACCGATAATTATACGTTAAAACATGTCATTCAAAATGAAATGAAGCAGACAGTATCATGTGAAAATGCATTTTTGACATCATGCACAAACGTCCGATAACCAGTCACTACATGCTCGCTTTGATCTAAAGTCCATTTAATTTTACAAGGAATTCTGCAACACACCAGATTCAGACCATGACATCGTTGATCAACTCTAATTTGGCAGCATAATCTGAAAGTGTGTGATATTCCGGACAGATCTTTCCCATGTCCCATTTTCAACATCTGCACGGATTTTTATAACCGACTGTAGTTTTTGTTCACTTCACTTCTGCTCCCGCTTGGCCATTACACCTGTTCCTTTTCATTAGTCTCATTAGGTCTTGTTAGTGTGAATATACACTGCTCTGTTTGTCTTGCTGCAATTCTAAATGATTCTGGTTTTTCTCTGTATCTAGAGCTTAAAATATGTATTAGCACAGTGAGCACTGCTATAGGCTATGAACGTGATTTGCTAAAATACATTAATAACTTAATAACCGTATGCATCCAAATTAGTTAAAAAAAAAAAAAAAAAAGAATTTTCACTTTGGTTTAAAAAATACAATTTATTTATTGGTTATAAATAAATATAGCCACAAGTGCCTATATGCAGGGTCCAAGCACCCTTTGTTAATAGCACCCCAGTGGCCAGTTCTTGCTAAGTTACAGTGAACAATAAAATGACAAGAAATGAACATACTTATCAACTTTTGTGATTGTAACTCAATGCTAACCATGTGAAATGCCTGCTAAAAGCTGATTGGCCGATGGCCGTGTTTTTGAGGAACCCAGTGATGATTAGAAATCCACTTAAAGATTGGAAAAGAGATGCAGCACACCAAATTTCAGCTCAACTGGACTTGTGATTCCTGAGAAACAGCTATTTGAACGTAACTCCCCACCTTATCGATGACCACACCCTATTGTCCTGTCAAGCTTCATGTGAATCCATACAAGGAATCATGAGTTACATCTGTGCAGCAGCTTCCCCCACCAGCCTCTCTTGCATAAACTCATTTGTCGTGGAAAAATTCCATTTGGTGGAAAACGTACTGAATTTTACAAACCTCTGACACTGGAGACTCCTTCCATAAATGTTAACTACACATCTCCTTACAGAAAATCCCACCATATGAATGATTTATACATTTTTCTTTGTTAAAAAAAAAGAGTGTGCTTTGAATTAGTTCATAATTAGCCTTAGCTTATGTGGAGAGTTCACCATACATTTCTCTGTAAATGAGTTATAGAAATGATAACGTATTAGTTCTAGCACATGAATATGAACCTGTAATTTGCCTTACAGACAGAACCATTGTCAGAGCTGCTAATATATATTTATAAAAAAAAAATAACATTGATATCTTCTGACCAATCAGATATTTAGTTACCCTTTACAGCATGGCAACAATTCATTTATCTCCAATTTTTTTGAAAGGCAACAATACAAAACTGCAATTTTCCTATGTAATTGGAAAGGGGGGGGGGGGGTGGGGGGTTGGGGGGCTTTGACTTAACATAACAAAAAAAAAAACGCCGTGTCCGATGACCAACAAGTGCTGTTTTCTGCATTCGCATGGCATGTTGAAGGTGACCCTCGACGGGCGGTGAAAATTTGATACATTTTTGAATAGTTAGGCAAAATTACTCAAAGAAAAACTATTATAGACCATCTCAGATAAGTAAAATTTCAATTGTTCACATTTAAACAAGTTCATATATTTTGAGTATTCCGTAAAACGGTAAAAGTTCATTGTTCCCATATAGCAACAACATGCGACAATAGAACTGCGGTATGTGCATTCATGAAGTGAAACAGGTCTGCATAGCAAAAAAGACACTAGGCTTCCCTAATACATTTCTTTTTTTCCACATTTAAAGTAAGAAAAACTGTTGCAAGTTCAGACATTTTGCATTTGCACCTTATGTTTCAAGAAAAAAAAAAAAAAATATATATATATATATATATATATATATATAAATAAAGATACTTCACACAAAACATGTTTGGATCTAATTTTTGTAGGTATTTTAAGTGAGTAAATCCATCCACATACTTTTTACAGCTGCAATTCCTTTTACATAAGATATAATTATAATAATATAACTCTTACATGCTTACTAGGTGGCAAAAAGCTCTTCAACGTATAGTCTGGAAAATGCAGTAACTGGAACTGTAATCATTTTGAACTAATTCAAGTAATACAAAGCCATACAACTTTTTTTTTTTTTAATATAAATGCGATAATTCATGCATTAGAGGATTAATATCACTATGGCTATGTCTCAAAGCTTCATTTTGGTGTGTTTTAGTATCATGCAGTCAGTGAAAGGAAGCTGAATGTATGAAATAACTGAATGTATTGCGCAGCAGAGGGACTTGTAAAAGCACAGCTGACAGATATATGGATGCATTATTAATACACTCTGCTCCCTAAAGCAGGCGAGGAATGTTTCAGGTCACAGGTCCGCTTCTAGCTGCCCTCCAGAATCTTCTACAGGAGTCGGAGAGTAGCGTTCGGTACACCACGCATGGCTGGAGGTGGAATGAAACAGCCTCACCTCAGTGCTATAGTTTAAAACCCTGCTATGATTGCTTTGCTTTAACACTGACCTCAGACCTCAGGGTCAGCTGAGCAGGCATGGAGCAAAATTGCCTTTGTGTGTGTGTAGGCAGTGTGTGTGATTGATGTTCCCATCTAAACTGAGTCTGCTTATCATTATCGTCATCATTCTCTATTAATACAGCAACTTCTCACAGCTATTATAAGCTCTGGGAAATGTGTTCGTCTTTAACCTACTGGGCTGTGTTCATGATGACACTAATTGAGGATTAGGAGATTTTCCTGATGAATCAGGCGCATCAGGAGACTTCCCACTGCTTCCATTAACGCTTAGAAGAAAAGACTATAGATTAGTCTCTTAACAAAGTGAGACGAAGAGACAAACTGCTGCCGTGTCGATTGAAGGATTGTGTGTGTGCTGGATATCAAATGTGCAGGAAAATCAAATTTCAGATAATATTTTAGATAATATAGGCCACAACAGCCTACAATTAGGGTTGCACGATATACCGGTACTACGGTAGTATTCGCGATACTTTATAAAGCTTCAAAATACCACTGATGCCACTGTATTTTTTAAACAGTAGTGCCATCAATATGGTAGTACCGTAAATAATGTTGTATTTACGGCAGTTAACGACACATCGTTAGTCTTAAGGTTAGTGGCGCTTCATTTAACCTAAATTCTTTATCATACTCTTTAAAGATGTCCTGTTTGCTACCAAGCGAGATAATGTTACGCTAACTGCTCTGTTTAAATACTACAATTAGCCGTGTTTGCTAGTAAGCAAGCTAACATTACGCTAACCGCTGTGTTTAAATAATAAAATTAGCCATGTTCGCTAGTAAGCAAGCTAACATTACGCTAACCGCTGTGTTTAAATAATAAAAGCAGCCATGTTTGCTAGTAAGCAAGCTAACATTACACTAACCGCTGTGTTTTAATAATAAAATTAGCCGTGTTTGCTAGTAAGCAAGCTAACATTACGCTAACCGCTGTATTTAAATAATAAAAGCAGCCATGTTTGCTAGTAAGCAAGCTAACATTACACTAACCGCTGTGTTTTAATAATAAAATTAGCCATGTTTGCTAGTAAGCAAGCTAACATTACGCTAACCGCTGTGTTTAAATAATAAAATTAGCCATGTTTGCTAGTAAGCAAGCTAACATTACGCTAACCGCTGTGTTTAAATAATAAAATTAGCCATGTTTGCTAGTAAGCAAGCTAACATTACGCTAACCGCTGTGTTTAAATAATAAAATTAGCCATGTTTGCTAGTAAGCAAGCTAACATTACGCTAACCGCTGTGTTTAAATAATAAAAGCAGCCATGTTTGCTAGTAAGCAAGCTAACATTACGCTAACCGCTGTGTTTAAATAATAAAAGCAGCCATGTTTGCTAGTAAGCTACAAAGGGTTAACATTGGAGACTCTTTCCAAGAAATGCTTAATGCCTCCTTATACAAAACTTTCTTTTGTATAAACAATTATATGTTGTTTTTCCTGCATATTTCACTTTGGACTCTTTTTTTTTCCCTGCAAGAGCTAAGTAAAATCTCTGCACATCCTCATTATACACAATCTCCTGTATTTGTAATGTGTAACTATTCTAAGTTACAGAAACCTTTCGGTTTTCTTACAGCCATATTAAAATATCAACAGTTAACTGAGGAATAAAACTCATGGAGGTAGGCTGTTATAAGCAAATAATTAACAATAGGGTGTCGGAGCAAATGTACTGAAGAATTTGATTCCTGTTCTACTATAGCAATTTGCCAATGATTACAATTTTTATTTATTAAATGTTCATATTTTATCAGTTTATATTTACATTTAATGTTGCGGTACATCTACGAAACAATTTAGTTCTTGTTATACACTTATGTTATAGCATAATAACAGCCATTCCCTCACCAGCCTGTCTTTTTTCTCTCTCTCTTTTGAGGTTAATAAAAAAAAATCTGAAAAGTTTTATCTCTGACAATTACCATGTGCAGACGCTGGAGTCTCCTTCCATAAATGTTAAATAACCATCTCCTCATATAAAACTGCATCATATCAATAAATCAACATGTTTTTCAATCTGTTTAAGTGGCGTATCCACCATTCAGTTGAGTCGTTACTTTCAGAAACAGTAACGTATTAGAACGAATGCATTGAAATAAACCTGTGATTTGACTTGCAGTCAACTTTAGTGTCAACAGTGCTGCTCTAGAAAATGAATCGACGTCTTCGGACCAATCAGAAACGAGAATTGAACAGTTTAAACTTTGATGAGATTGGCACCCTGTCCAGGGTGTACCCCGCCTTGTGCCCGATGCTCCCTGGGATAGGCTCCAGGTTTCCCCGTGACCCTGAGAAGGATAAAGCGGTTTAGAAGATGGATGGATGGATGGAACTGTGATGAGAAAATCCAGGTGTTCAAACTTGGCTGCGGATGTACAGTCTGAACGTCATATCTCCAAAAACGGATTAATTAAACAAACCTCTCATGAGCAATCACATCAAACATTTTCCACGTTTTTGGATCTGCTGGATTAGCATGTAGTAAATACTTTTAAGTGCGAGTTCTTAGAATACACTTTGAGTCAGAGCTTCTGCCAGTTCCTGCCCTCCTTCACAAACCCCTACTGGTTAATCACAGTGGAAGTGGGTGGCTGGTTGGAATGTTTAGAAGTTTTTCAAACCCACATATGGTGGCTCAAGGGACCCACTTGAGCCACCATATGTGAGTGATGAACATCTCCTGTGAGCATATGGCCTCACTCATTAGGAATTTATAAGACGCTGAAATGAGCTCCGGCCACATTAGAACGAAGATGCAGGAGGTCTCATATAACGCTCGCTCACACTCAAGCGCTTCATGCATTAAGAATCTTTGCAAGTGTAACTTGCCTGTCTTGACCCACAGCATGCATGATGATAAAGCTGTGCAGGTGCTCTGAAGGAAACCAATAAAATACACCAATAAACGTGCAGACGTCTGCACTGGACACCACAAATTCAGTTCAGAGGAATGGAGAATCATTGGTGCTATGCAACCATCATAGTGTTAGACAGAGAAACTGCTATACATATGCCTCGATAGGAAGCAGTAACACTTGCTAAATATCAAGGCGTGACGGGTATAAATGGACTAGCAAGGCTAGGATAAGAAGACATCAATATAAGCTTTCATCTTTGGCATCCGCTTTAGATTATTCTCTCTTAGCAAATGTCATAACGTGGATTATTTTGGACATTTGTGGAATCGAGCACAACAGCGCCACCACTGTTTTTAGGAAAAATACACCGAATGGGATGAAGAAACGAGGCTGGGGCGGCCTGGTTTCTAGCCCGGCCTATCAGTGACAGTCATGTCAGGTGATTACACAGAGTGAAACACCACCTAGATTTGATCTCCATTTGGGTCGATGTTTTTTTTTATCTCCCTTCGCTGATACATCCGTAACACATCATTGCGTGACAGAGATTGAGTTAGATATACATGAAATACCACAGTAATATCCTCATAGTTAGTTGGGGACAGAGGTGGCTTGGTGGTTAAGGATATGGGTTACTGCTCGGAAGGTCGGGGGTTCAAGCTACCACTTTTGGGCCCTTGAGCAAGGCCCTTAACCCTCTCTGCTGCAGGGGGCGCTGTATCATGTCTGACCCCAACTTCCTGACATGCTGGGGTATGCAAAGAAAAAAATTCACTGTGCTGTAATGTATATGCCATATAACGCCACCACTGCACCTAGATCAGGAGAAAACAACTTTGGTTATGTTCAGATCACGAGCAAACGAAGTCGTGCTCACGAGAAAACGACAAAGGAAAAAAAAAAAATTCATAATGCATGGCTGCTTAGGGCTCCCATATAGTCGCTCACTCACAAAGCTAATTCCTTCAAAACCTCCATTTAAAAAAAAAAAAAAAAACCCTGAAAAACTTCTTTCATCTTTGGAAGCTCTGCTATGAATGATAATAATAAAAAGCCAGCAACACTTTTTAAAAGCTGCCACTTCCCATAGGATTACACATGCTCTGACGCTTGAGAAAAAAATGGCCAAGTGTGAAAGCAGCCTAAGAATATTAACCAAAAAAAATATAAAATAATAAAAAGTGGGACAACATGGTAGCCACTACAGAAATAGAAATCCTGTAAGTGTGCAAAACAACAACAACAACAACAACAACATATAATACATTTTGCTTTACGGTTGCAGCATAAGGTAAATAAACGTTAAAGGTAACAATAAGGTATATTAACTAATGGTGGAAGCCTTCAGTATCCGAAAGACATGATTGATGCCCAGACTCTTGAGCATTCCTGCTACAAGCATGTGCTCTCTCACTTCTGCACTTCAGCGACTGTATACTCGATACATCTCTGGTTATGGATGCACCATAATGTAGAACAATACTTCAGCATTTATGTAGAGAACTACATTTTGGCACTGGTGCCATATTTAAGACTTGCACTATATGAGTCTTCTGCTATAAAGTTTGATGAGATTAGAGAGTACAGAGTGAGGAATCTGAGACACTCCTCAATATAGAACTGCTTTGTCTACAGGAAACATTAGCGCTGCACTTACTTCACATAATCCGCTAGCTAGCGTATGCTTGATACCTGGCAGAAAAACAACAATCTCTTATTTCAGTTTGCACCCGTAGCATTTCCTTGAATACCTCAGGGCTATTCTTGGATGTTCGACTGTGTGTGTGTGTGTGTGGGTGTGTGTGTGGCTCCTCTGGCTGTAGTACTATAGATGATATTTGCCCTGCAGTTCAAACCTTTGTGAACAAACCAGCTATGTGTGGATCGTCCTAAATTTCAGGATAAATCCAGAACATCCTGTTCCAGATTGTGTCCCTCTTTTACTGTTTTAATAACCTCCACTCTTCCGGGAAGGCTTTCCACTAGATTCTGGAGCGTGGCTGTGGGGATTTGTGATCATTCATCCACAGGAGCATTAGTGAGGTCAGGAACAGGCCTGGGGCGCAGTCGGCGTTCAAGTTCATCCCAAAGGTGTTCAACAGGGTTGTCAATGTGCACAGGTGGATTGTCATGCCGGATAATAATGCTACAGGGTACAAACAGATCCGATACAATTGTGCGCTTCCAACTATGTGACAAGCATTGGGGAACGAACACATATGGATGGGAGAGTCGGGTGTCCACAAACTTTTGGCCATGTAGTATAGATATAGATCTATAGTATAGAGTTAATGCCGATTGAAGAAAAATATATGATTTCGGATGTGCAGGCGGATCCTGGATATTTAAAAGGCTTTTAAAATTAAAATAATACAGCTTGACATTGTCCAAATGTACAACGTTTAACACACAGAATTCACCTCAGCATTTAATAACCAAGACCGTCCATCCATCCATCCATCTTCTACCGCTTACTCCTTCTTCAGGGTCGCGGGGGAACCTGGAGCTTATCCCAGGGAGCATCGGGCACAAGGCGGGGTACACCCTGGACAGGGTGCCAGACCATCGCAGGGAACAATCACATACACACTCACACACCCATTCATACACTACGGACACTTTAGAATAACCAAGACCTTCACAGGCAAATTTGGGCTTGTTAAGCAGGAAAAAAATAATAAAAAATCTCAGTACCCTTTACTACCAGGTCTGTATGTACTCCAAGTATATATAAAATACACAAACACTCCTATACGAGTTGTCTACACAGCTCTGGCTAGGCTTATCACAATACACATGATACACCTACCTATTTGTCCTTCACTTCATCAACTCGCCGCAGCTCCCATCTGCGTGTATAGTAACAGCGACATAAAGCCGTGAAACATTCTTCATACCAACCATAGCACGGCTGAAATGAAATCCTCCAAATGGAACATGTTTCTCATCTCCAGCAGTCACCATACTGCATACTGATCTTCATCGATGAAGCTTGGCCAACAAGCATTCGTTGGCGGTCTTTCCACTGCACATCATCCATTTGCTTACTTTTGGTTGTAAACCACAGATGGGCTGTTTGCATATTGGAATATCATTGGTGTCATGCTTGTCAAAACAGCTGGTGTGCCCCATGGCACCCTCCCTTTAAGTTCAGGCCCCTGGCACAATGTTATGCCCAGAATGTTATGTTAAGATGCACAGTGTTCTTTTGCACTGGGAATGCTGTTAACCAGTTGCAAAAAAAAAAAAAAAAAAAAAAAAAAAAAAAAAAAAAGGTTCGGAGGTTTTCTGCCTACAGCACACTTTGATTACCACAATTTTAAGAAAGCATAAATATATATTTCAGCAAAACAACGTGAAAATGTTTTTACTTTTGTAGTAGACGAATGCCTCCAGAAAGTATTCACCTTCCCCATGATTAATTCTCTTCTTTTTTTTTTTTTTTTCAAATTTAAGCACATGGGAATGATGGGATTTTTTCTGTTCCTTTTGTCGTGACTCTCTACAGAAATATTATTAAATCGACTATTTAGATATCCTCAGAATTATTTGAAAAACAAAAAATCTAAAATGATCCTTTTGTATCAATTACAGATTTGAGTTGTGTCGTACCGTATGAGTCTCTATGGGCGTTCCAATACTTTCCTCAATGCAAACGTTCTCCACATTCGATAGAAAATCATGGCGACCAGCAATCTGCAGGTCATTCCACAGATATTCAATTGGATTTAAATCTCAGCTTTGACTTGGCATTTACAATACGCAACCATTCCTGTCCTTTGGTCCTGTTGGAACATATATTTTCACCCTAAACGCTGATGTCGGGCTTACAGGAACAGGTTCTTCTCAACAATTTGCTCATATTTGACTCCATCCATGTTGCCTGTGATGGCAAGAAGCTTTCCATTTCCCCTGCCGAAAAGCAAGACTAGAGCATGATGCTACCACCAGCGTGCTTGATCGGAGAAATAGTTTTTACCATTGGCGTTGGGCCGTATTTGGTTATATAAATATTATGCTGTGGCTTGAGACGAAATGATTCAACTCTAGTCTAGCTGAACCACAAGATCTTCTTATAAAAGCTCTCAGAATTTCTCAGAAGTGGCGTCCTATTTCAGCCAGTGAGCTCTGTAACCCCTTCAGTGTCGTAGTTGGCTGTTGGACACTTGGCTTAATAAACGTATCCATCTTTTTTTCCCTCCTAACAACTTCATCTCAAAGCTTCACGGCCAGTTCCTTGTTCCTCATCACAGCGGGACCGATCCGATCAAAGATATTTATCGTTCAAGCATAAAACTGGGACACTAGTTGGATTTCAAATGAATTTGAGTTGAAGTGTGAGTGCTCAAGAAAATGAAATACTAGTCCTAATTGAGATTGCTAAAAGAAAGGGGTGTGAATACTTATCAATTATGCTGCTTTTAGACTACTTATTATTTAAATAATTCTGCAGACACCTGAATTCTTTATTTCATTGTATTTCTGCAGAGAGTCACTTCAAAGTGAACAAAAAAAAAAAAAATCCCATTCTAATATACTTCAATTTGACGTTGCAATACAGCAATATATATATATATATATATATATATATATATATATATATATATATATATATATATATATATATAGTAGAAAATGTCAAAATTTCAGCATGTGAAGGGTTTTCCTAGGCCACATATGTGCCATGGTTAATGAGTTGGGTTGAAATGTTGAGTGCTGTTCTTTTGAATAATGTTCTCTCTAACGTCAGTCTCTCTGCCCATTTCCCAGCATCCTCAGTTCCAGAAAGAATGGAGTTTTCTCCCCTCTGCTGGAAAAGATCTTTCATCCTCGATCTGGTTTCACTGCATGACCTTCCCTTATGGGCTCTTTCTTTTTCCAGGACATTATTATCATAATGTCTGTTCTGTATATCATATCATCTCAGAGCCCAAGCAAAAACTTCCATAGCATTTAACATTCTTTAAAAACGTAGCGTTAAATTATGACGTATCATTTGTAATAGTTGAGGTAATACCACAATTTTGGGGAGGTAATAGTAATTCCGCTTCAGATCAGGCTGCATCACACCACCACGTCTTTGATTACTGTCCAATAAAGGCATGCCCCGAAGTTTTTATTAATTTCTTAATCACATAAGTGTGTGGAGGTGGATCACTGATGGGAATAAATCACACATCATAGTCAGTGGTTAAAGCGTTGGACTACTGATACAAAGGTCGTGAGTTCAAATCCCAGCACTGCCAAGCCGCCACTGCTGGGCCCAGAATAAATTAGATAAATGTAAGTCGATTTGGATAAGGGGATCTGCCAAATATAATACTCATGGGGGCGCACGGTGGCTTAGTGGTTCGCCTCACACCTCCAGGGTCGGGTGTTCGATTCCCACCGTGGCCCTGTGTGTGCGGAGTTTCCATGTTCTCCCCTGCAGGGGTTTCCTCCGGGTACTCCGGTTTCCTCCCCCAGTCCAAACACATGCATGGTAGTCTGATTGGCATGTCCAAAGTGTCCGTAGTGTATGAATGCGTGTGTGAGTGTGTATGTGATTGTGCCCTGCGATGGATTGGCACCCTGCCAGGGTGTACCGCCTTGTGCCCGATGCTCCCTGGGATAGGCTCCAGGTTTCCCCGTGACCCTGAAAAGGATAAAGCGGTATAGAAGATGGATGGATAGATGGATAATACTCATGGCTGAAAGTAGAAGATGAAAAAACGAGACACTGGGATTCTTGTGATTTCATAAGAATTAAGTCAGTAATATATAATATAACATAATATTCAAGTTGGCTTGTAGAAACTGTTATAAGAAATGACAGAAAGACATGATATGTTCATCGGGCAGTTGTAATATCAGGGTTTGCTGCATAAAAGCAGCATGTGGCAATACTTTAGCACTTTCGCAAAAGGAAAACAAATCTCTTGATCCTCCCAGAGTCTCAACCGGAGATACACGAATGGAGAGATCCAAATTAGCGTGTAATCAGCTTGATTATCACTAATTAACCGTTGTAATTATCTTCTGGCATTGAGCTCTATTAGATGGCCCATCAAACGATAAAGGAAAAACTTATGAAGCCCATTTTCTGAGCGAAAAAAAACAACAAAACAAAATACCCCATGATGCTGTTAGTCCATAATCAGATGTAAACAACATTAGCGTGAACAAAGTGAAGCAATGGACTGGCTTCAACTGGTCCAAAACCACAATAATACTGTTCTATTAAAATACACCACTTTAACCTCCAAGTGTACATATGCAAATTAGTGGTTCATAGCTCAGAAGTGGCTGTTACTCCAATGTAAACACTGTAAAAAAAAAAATTAAATAATAATAATTTAAAAAAAAGCAGGTTCATTAAAGATAGAAGAGCCTTCGAGGATGTTCTCGGTTCTATATTCAAACAGTGATAGAAATGGGGAGCTTATTTCCAGAGGTGTTGAGAGCACTCATCAGCTAGATTGACTTTGGAAATGAAGGATAACAATCCGCTGCTGACCCTCTTCACATGTGCTTGGTGGCATGCTGATGTGGGATTAGAACGGCTCGACTGGCAGGTTTCATCATCTCCATTTTAGAGGAAGTGCGTGTTGGATATGCAAAGTGGTTAGAGGCAGTTACGAGGTCAAAAGGGTGGGAGTACAAGTTATTCGAAAACATTTACACCACATTCAGAAATACTGATATGATAGAATAGAATAGTTTCTTCCCATTGATATATAGATGGCATTTCTTTCGTCTCCTTCATTTTGGGGGAAAACTTTTACACTTGACAGTTTATTAGGTATGCCTACTTATGTGTAATTACAGTGTGTGATCCAACTGTAAATCTTATAGAGAAGTGCAGCATATGGTATGATTAATCTATAATAGTACAGTGACTTCTATCAAAATAAAATTCGATAAGATGAAATTAAGAATTAATGAAGCATCCTCTTGGTTTGTGTGAATGGCATACAGAGCTTTCTGACTGAGTATTAGTTGCTGATTGCATAGGAACCCACTGCTTGTTATTTAGCTAGTTAGATTAAACTAATTAAACCCTCAACAATAATAATAATAATAATAATAATAATAATAATAATAAGACAAATCTTGGCCAGAAAAGAATTTTTGTTTGACATGGTCAAGGTTTATTCTATATTTCGTCAGCACATTGGCGATACTTCAGCCTGTACTACAAATCCAAACTTCATGAAAGTTCCACAGAGCATCGAAATGAAAATCTCATTGGGATAATGAACTTTATGTGATCATACATTACATTGCAGTAACGCATGGCTATAATATCTACAGATATGTGCACGTTGTATTTACTAAACCGGTGCAAGAAAGCACGGAAATGAAGTACACAAAGGGTCGAGTTGCTTTTGGTGTAAATTGGTTTTATGCTCAGGAAATTATGATGTGAAAGTCAATACATGAACTTGACTTAAACAAAGGAAACCCCAAAGTAGCAGTCTAGGTTAGATTTAGCACCCAAAATGAGATGCACAGTTTTGACTAGATCACCTGACTGTAATACGCTGCAGTGCACCGCACAAGCCCAGTCCTCTTGTCGGACACGGCGAGTGCAGAGTGCCTGGTTCATAAAAGCATTGTTAAATGTGCTTTAGGTGACCATATCCCCTAGAGAGAGACGGTACTTAGTGTCTGGGTTTCACGGAGATGAAACAGAGGAAATAGCGTCCTTGAGCTCTGGAAAGGCGCAATATAAATAAAACATTATTATTATTATTATTATTATTATTATTATTACTATTATGTCAACGCTATTTGAATATTGAGAAGAAGAAAAAAAAAAACACGCGAGTTCAGTACATGTACAGGCCATGTTAGAAAATTCCAAACTGCACCCAAAACCGCCCACACATACAGAGAGACACAAACATATGCAAAAAAAAATAAAAACCCCCAAAACCCACTTTGCATTGCCGTAGTGCAATTAAAATTTTCCCTCTGTGTCTCTAGAGTGTAACATTAATTCCACCCATCGAACATTTCACACGTTTTTTCAAGCTTCTTTTAACACTATGTGCTCTTTAGCAAGCTGTTCCTCATGTCTATGAGCACCATGGACCTGTATCTGCGCTCTAGGCTCTCCATGTACTCCAGGTAATCACCCACTCTGAAGCCCTCGATGGGATCCTCCTGCACAGGGAACAAAGGCAGACCTGCCGTCAGTATGTGTAGATGATAACACCGGGTGTATTGGATAGTATTTGTGAGAATAGCATTGTTAGCCTTATAGCTAGTATAAAGGAAGCTTGAAGTAAGCTTTACTCTGTTAAAACAGCCTAAACAATACATTTTTTGTCAATTAATCGTGCATAAATTGTGCACAATATTCTAATCGCAAACACTGGTACACGTCAAGCAACCAGGAAGGTTTTAATTAAACACACAACAGTTGGAGATTGTGAGGGTTTTCCCTGAAATAGTAACGATTTCCAAATGTTCACAATATAAACCTAAAGCTTAATGCACAGTAGTAATTCATACACATATTGCTGTGCATAAGTTAATTAGCCGACATTTAAGAACATTAAATCTAAATGTGCTGATCTGAAAGGAATGAAATGAAAGCCTTCAAATCGCTCGCCGAATTCTAAAACAACACTACAGAGTGTATAAATGTAAGAAAGAAAGAAGAAAAGAAAGGAAAAAGAAAAAAAAAAAAGGACAGATAATCCCTTATGGCTTTGATATGTAGAATAAAATATAGTTCCAGGGTAAGCGATTTTTCTTGGCCACGGCTGCAGACTGCGTTTTGCTTGGCAATGACATGCAAATTAGACTAATTACAGCATGAGTCAGCGAAATGCGAGCGAGTAATGAATTTCAACTAGCTCAAAGCAAGTGATAAAGATTTTGTTGACCATGCCTAAAATGAAATCATTTACATTATAATAAAATGGTTGATTTCTTTTGAAACACAGCAAGCAAGCAACGATTCAACTCGATTAAGGCACCATACGGGATTGATAAAGATTTGATTTTGCGTATGGACAGACTCGATTATATCAATGTCAATAATGTGAAAAGCACTAACAGTAATTGTAAATGTCTTTTCTTTCTGTTATACCTGTTTATTAACTTCCAATGTTGCTGAAAGTACTAATGGTACTACATACGGTAAATATATTTCTACCACGGTACTGTCAGAAGATGTGGGTTCACTTTTTCTAGCGGCAGCTCTGACAGCAGTTCTGGCTGTAATTCAAAACGCAAGATGATATTAATGCACTTGTTCAAATAGTAACGGCTAGAGTTAGGCATAGTCTACAGTTACGACAAACAATGAACGGATCGTAAAATTTTAACAAAGGTAAATGTTCAGCCGTTGATACGGTAACAAATTTCTTTACGCTTTCCTTAATTTAACATCTATTTAAGAATTACGGAAGGAGTCTCCAGTGTCAGCACTCTGTAACAGTCAGTACAGGGAAAGTCTTCAGGACAGAGGACTTTTTGGTTTCTTGTTAATGGTAAAAATGTATTATTTTTTTTTGGTAATTTCAAGAGTAGCAGGTAAGCGGTCGACAGTTTATAGCAGCTTTAACACAAGCGATAATAGGAACTTAAACTGTTTTGTTAAATACAACTATAAATGGATAAAAAAAAAGTATGTCATTCGTTAATCCATGTAAAAATACTGCTGAGTTCTATTATGTTCCTATAACGGCATGTCCCCAAGTGTTTTATTCATTAATTATAAGAGCCGGTAATACCAAACTCTTTAAAACTGGCTGTGTTCTACTTTCCGTTTCACCAATAAATAATTCAGAGCTATGACTTGAATACTCGGCAGCTACAATTCAGCCGAGCTCATGAGAAATGACTATGGATATAACCCGTACACTGCAAATTATATCTTAGCAAGTGAAAATATCTTGAATATAGTCAAATGTTTAAAAGATTACAACAAAACAAATATAAAATGACTAAAACCTGTTTCTAGACATTTGTGCTAATTCCAAGCTTGAAATAATCTTAATCTATTAGAAGATCCTTTTTGTTCATTTTAAGCATTTATTTCTAGAAAGAAGCAAAATAAAGAAAAAAAATAAGAAAGTTTGAAATGAGTAAAAATGTCTAGAAATAGGTTTAATAATCTAATAATTGCTTAATTGTAATTTTATAATAGGACATACTAGATAAATCTGACTATATTCAAGATATTTTTACCTGCTAAGAGCTCATTTTTTGCAGTGTATAGAACCGTAATGACAATCCAATGCACATATAAAACCAGCAGTGGCTGTATCTAAAATCATACACACAGTTGCTCTATGGTTAATAATGTCAGTTTAGCTTAAAAGACAAAAAAAAAAAACAAACAAACAAAAAAACACATCTGTAATATTTCACGTTGTTGTACCACACCTGTCCACTAGGCATCGCAGTCCATTGTCATAGTCACTAATCAGGTTTACCTGTAGCTCATTATCTCTCCAGTCATCAATCATTTGTATTTCTGACCTTCACTATTGAACATTCTGACACTGTTTTCAGATTTCACTTGGGACTTTCTTTGCTAAAAGCTCTGCACATGGATCCTTACCTATCCGTCCCGTTATACAGCACCACGCACATCTGTAATACGCAAGTATTATACAGTAGCTCTTCATCGTTTCCTTACAGCTGTGTTTAAATGTCGAACGTGAGTCACCACACAAGTCCTTGTGCATGTCGTTACTATAGAAACACGAACAGATTTGAACAAGCGCATGAAATTACAGAAAAAATGATTTGACACCTTCTGACCAATCCAGATTCGAGAAATTCAAAAATCTCTGATGTATGCATATCGATTAAACAACCGAAAGTACTACAGTACAGTGAGGTAAAATGCGATTGTACTAAACTGACTAATCTGAGACTCTGTTGCCGAGTCTAATCATTAAAAAAAATAAATAAATAAATTATAATAAAAATAGGGAGCATCAAGTCTTCTCTTCTAATAATTACTGCTTCAAAACAACATCACAGAAAACCACAAAAGCATTCAAAGAGAAGGTTATTAGTGCTGAAAGTAAAATGTACAGATGTTTTTTCCTTTTGATTAATAATCTCCAGAGAAAATGGCCTGCAGAGCTCAGAGAAAGAGTACATATTGCATTTAAATCGAAATTAAGCATCTCAGCCCTAATGACTAAGCGAAGACATTAAAGGCATTATTAATAATTAAAAAAAAACAAGTCTCAAAATTATAGTGCTCTGAAGTCCTCACATATACCGTGCCAGGGTTTTCAAAATCATGAACGTGTTACAAAGGGATAGGGAATTGCTTTTGAATTTACAAGAACAAAGTATGGGCTTCATTTGAATGATCCAGAGAGGAGAAATTCAAAAAATGTCATTTCTATTACGCACTTTAACTCAGACAACACACACACACACACACACACACACACACACACACATATACACACATACATACATACATACATACATACATACATACATACATACATACACCCATCCATACAATACAACCATCCATCCATCCATCCATTCATACATACACCCACCCATTCATACACACACATACATACATACATACATACATCCACCCATACATACACACACATACATACATACATACATACATCCACCCATACATACACACACATACATACATACATACATACACACATACACCCATACATACACACACATACATACATACATACATACATACATACATACATACATACATACATACACCCATACATACATACACCCATACATACATACATACATACATACATACATACATACATACATACATACATACATACATACAGTACATACATACATACACTGAATTTCTGAATGCGTCCTTTCAGACATTTTTGTTTCTGGGTAAATGCTAATATGCATGAATATGTGACTTGTGTAAAATAACATGGTTTTAGTAGCGATGGCTTCGTGATTAGGGTGTCTGTGGTCAGAGAATGAGAGAATGCAGCACCTTTAAATGGTATTCTGTGAACAAATCATAATCCGAGTCTGTGACACAAGTTCAAAAGTTAATATTAATTAAGTGAATATTTATGTATGGGATGTTCTTCGTATTCAGAGTCGGGTCCCGCATGTATGCAAGTGGGTTTTCTGGGCTCCGCTTTCAGATTATTCAAATCACCTGTGTGTAGTTCATGCCTCTGAGATTTTCTTGAGTACAAGGATCTAGATGTAAAGAAGGTATAGAAAATACGGATTAAAAAAAAACCTCACTGATTTTTTTTCACCCCTTGCTGTTAAATGTAATGTGATTTAACATAAAAAAAAGACTAATTCAATCATATGACGAATACTGAAATATATATATATATATATATATATATATATATATATATATATATATATATATATATATATATATATATATATATATATATATATATATATATATAATAGGAGTCTAGTATATTGCCAGTATATTGTTGCGTCAATATTGCTAGTTGTAATTACATTAACTACAATTACGACAAATTTGGTTTGATTTAACAAAATGGCTTCCACCATCATTATACAGAAGCTATTAAAGTAGTGCATTATCTAGTGCACTAGCTTGTTATTGAAACTGCTACTGCATGCCAAAAAATAGGATGGAAAAGGTTTAATGCTGCTTTGATGGTTGAATCTGACATTTTCATTTGAAACTTTCTCAGTAAGATCATGGCGTGATAGTCATGAGCGTAAAAAGTGCACACGGCTGAAACGGAAATGGGAGCCTCGCCTTGAGGAAGAGCTGCAGGTCCTGGGTCTGGGTGTGCTGCAGGATTTCCTGCTGTAGGTGCTTCAGCACGGCGACGCACATGTACACCTGGTAGTCGACGCCCATGATGATGCACGTGGTCACGTAGTGGCAGATCTCAGGCCAGTCCAAGTAGTTCCAGAAACACTGAGTCAGCCACTGCATACACATCTTCATACGAGAGAGAGAGAGAGAGAGAGAGAGAGAGAGAGAGAGAGAGAGAGAGAGGTCAATAGAGCGCAAAATGTCAACGGCATGAACTTTTAAATCTGATCAATTCTGAATGACTACTAGATGCTAGTTCAAAGATTGTTCTGAACTTTAGCATGGGGCATGATGGCATTGCTGTAATTAGGAGCAAAACAATTCACAACACTGGGGAAATATAACATTATAC
This sequence comes from Ictalurus punctatus, assembly GCF_001660625.3. Taxonomy (NCBI): domain Eukaryota; kingdom Metazoa; phylum Chordata; class Actinopteri; order Siluriformes; family Ictaluridae; genus Ictalurus; species Ictalurus punctatus. Next base: position 15,137,833 of record NC_030440.2, on the reverse strand, counting down.
CACAACACTTCTGAATTCTTTGGTTTCGATAGTAACGGCGTACACAGGGACCCGTACAGTGAATGTTCCACATAAACAGGTTTTTAGACATTGTCCAGAAGCTGAAGTTTTCTGTAAGGACACATCTGTTTAGCAATTTTGGACGGAGTCTCTGGTGTCAGAGGACGGTGGTTCGAATCCCGCCTCTGCCCTGTATGCGCAGACTTTCCATATTTCCTCCGGGTTCTCCGGTTTCCACCCTCAGTCCACAAGCATGCACTGTAGGCTGACTGGCATTTCCAAATTGTTGGTAGTGTGTCAGATTGTGCCCTGCAATAGGTTGGCACCCCGTCCTGGGTGCCCCCTGCCTCGTGCCCCGAGTCTCCTGGGATAGGCTCTAGACTCTCCTGTGAAGGATAAGCGGAATGGAAAATCGATGGATGAATGGATGGATGGCGATCGTTTGGCAAATTGCTGTGGTTTAAGAGGACTAAAACACTTTGGCACATGCTATTAGAAGAAATTATCAGTAAGAGTGAATCCACTTCATCACATCTCCCTGTTATAGATAATTTTCCTATAACAGCACATTCTGAAGTGTTTTATACCTTAACGAAGGACATCGTTCTAAACATTCACTTTCAACCTCTGATTCTGAAGCTCATCCGAAAGCAAAGTCATATCAAATGAAGTATTCCCGTCCTCCATATACACGGTAAATATATACATTTAAGCATAACTACAGAGTACACACAACAGAATAACTGGACGGCATTAATGTAGTCTGAAATCGAAATTTAATCCGTCTCTTGGAGTGATGTATATCAGACATCGTGTGTGTGTGTGTGTTTTTTTTTTTTTTTTTTTTTTTTTACCTTCTCCTCAGTGTACATCCCTCTCTGGCTGTTTATCAGCTTTGTCTGGAATCTCAAGCAGACACGAGCGCGCACAGCTGCCCTTCTCTGATAGAGGTGATACTCAATTTCAAGTCACTTTCTTTCCCTAGATTCGCTCACTTATATGCAACTTTTTCTTCTGATTCACAGCTCGCTTGCTCGCTGCTAGAAAGCATTTCACTCTGCCCAGGGCGTTTTAATATTTACAGCCAGGCTTCCAAATATTAAAATGCACATCATATGTAACACACGGTAACTTCAAGGTATTTCATTCGGCATGTAATTCGCTGCACTGGCTGAAGTCCTGTGTGTAAAGCGCATGGACGTGCACTGACTGAAGCGCACTCAGACTCCAGACTGCAGAGGCATAAAGCACAAAATTTCCTCTCTGATGGCAGAAATCACGTCAGCCTTTTAAAAGACACCCGAGATGAATAGGAGAAAAATCAATGGCAAACTTTTGGTTTGAACTGAAAACTTCATGCCGTGGAATGACTCGAGGGAGTTTAGAAGTTTTAAGGTCAAGTCAAGGTTCAAGGTTGATCAATAAACATGAACGGAATTCGATGACGCCGTCAGAGCCGGTTCTCCGCTTCAGCCGATAATGACACCGTGGACTGCATTGTTAATTATTATTTAGCTAATCTTCTTCTCGGCCTAATACATTTATTATCCCCGTGACAGACGAGAGCGCTCCGGGAATTCAATTGTTCATTAAAATGTTGATATATATAACTATAAACGGATAAAAAGTCCATTCATAAAAATACACTATCCTACCAAAGGTTTGTGGACACCTATCCATCACACCTATTCATATGTGCTTGTTGGACATCCCACTCCAGATGTAGTCCTCCTCCACTCTTCTGGGAAGGCTTTCCACTAGATTTTGGAGCGTGGCTATGGGGATTTGTGTTCATTCAGCTACAAGAGCACTAGCGAGGTCAGGTACTGATGTAGTTCATCCCGAAGGTGTTCAGTAGGGTTGAGGTCGGAGCTCTGTGCAGGCCACTCGAGTTCTCAGTTTCATGGAGCCCACTTTATGCACAGCGGCACTGTCATGTCGGAAAAGGTTCGGGCCTCTTAGTTCCATTAAAGTTAAATTGTAATGCTACGGCGTACAAGTTCATTTAATACAATTTGTCCACATATGTGTGATGGTCAGGTGTCCACATACTTTTGGCCATATAAAATAAATGTCAGGGACGTCACTGAAGATGCTAAAGATGGATTTCTGCTATGGTGACAATTTTCATTTAGGTACGCTTTATTTAAAGTTGGTATCAGCAGATTTTTAAGTGTGAAAACTTTTTTTTCCATCAACATCCAACCAATCAGAACATGAAGGTATCTCTACGTACATGACCATACAGATTTCTGCTTCTAGCTTAGGTGTGTGTTTTTGGGGTGTGGCTTCGTGTTTTAGAGAACACTAAGTGAAGGGACTGTATTCATTCTGAATGACTTCTGCTAAAATCACTGACTGCACCTTTAATCTTATCAGATACTGTTATTTCTCGTTTACCAAAAATGTCTCGAAAGCAGTTTCTTATTGATAATAAGCAGATAGTTTCTCACTAGGGCTTTCATGCTTAATAATAAATAAATGAAATAAATTTGTCTGTTTAATTCCAGCATAAGGATGATGGGATGAAAAAATAAATATATGGTTCCTTAAAGCAGGCATGCCAGGTATGTTACATGCATAGAAACCCATTTTTGTCCAAAACTGGATAATAATAATAATAATAATAATAATAATAATAATAATAATAAGAATATTCAGTTCATTTATCTATTCTTTGGTTAGATTTCCACATTTTAGATCATTTAAAATTAAGTCAAAATTGGTATTCTCCCGCATGGCTACGTAATACTCTCACCGCCACGAGGAAGGGGTTCTGAGGGCCGTGAACAAAGGAGCCACGGCCCTTTACCATTCTGCAGTGCAGTGGCTGGAAGTCTACGCTCCAGGAAACCAAACATGACAAACTTCCAATGTGCAAATTGGCAGTGAGAAAACCTATACAGCTGAAAACAAGGTCTGTTCCAAAGTGTGGCTTTTTATTTAGACTGTTGCTAAGGCACCGGTAAGTCTGTTCAGATTGTGGCGCATTCCGAATCAGATCACGACTCTCAAGACAGATCTAAAACATCGGGTGCGCAAAATCTTTTTGCTGGCCATGTATAAACAAAGAGCGTTTATTTACAGAACACAGAATGCATACGTGAGAGAACAACCGAAGTGTCCCGGTAATATGCATTAACCCTGAGAGCCACTGCAAGGGGCTGCAGAGGTCAGAGTGCGAGGTGTGAGGTTTACTCTACCTGTGAGGGAGTGAAGCCGGACATCCTGAATGCAGAGAAGACCAGAGGCACTTCGGCTTTTAGCAGCATCTCCACGTAGTGAGCAGTGCAGGAGTAGAGAGGGGGGACACCCGACTGAGCCATGTCTGTTGGCATGTGCACCTGAGGAAAATGTGATTTTATTAATACAGCTGTGAGAGTATCCGTGTGGATACTGATGTGCAACACAACATAAACCCAGAATGCTGTGTAGGTCCAAGTATACTACCAAGAACTGTTTATGATGCATTATGTACGTGTCAACACACCGGAGCTTTTATTTGCCGAGTGAGTGAGTGAGTGAGTGAGTGAGTGAGTGAGTGAGTGAGTGAGTGAGTGAGTGAGTGAGTGAGTGAGTGAGTGAGTGAGTGAGTGAGTGAGTGAGTGAGTGAGTGAGTGAGTGAGTGAGTGAGTGAGTGAGTGATCTATCTATCTATCTATCTATATACATATACATACACACACACACACATTTATAATTTGAGTGATTTGAGTTAAAGAAGTAAGAAGTTAATGTGAAAATGAGTTACTGATGCTTGTGTAAGATGTAATAAGCAGAGCATTACTCCTGTGGCTGTATGAGAAGAACCATTTTTTCATGCAGCGCTCGGAGGGAAGCCTACGCATTTCATTAATATTGCCTCTACGCTCACACTGCTGACAGTGACGCCAGGGTGTGGGGGGACACGCACCATGCTGTGTGGAGGATCGTGTTCCTATTTAGAGATTCGCATCATGGTGTGAACTCTGTGCCTTCTCTCCTCGTTCTCTCTCTCTCTCTCAGTCCTTTACACTTTCGGATTTGCATGCACTCTCGCGCTGGTGGCACAGCAGTGTAGGGTTACAATCAGGTAGACAAACTTGGCTTAATGGGGCATTACTGTTTAACACACACGCCGAGATGCTATTAGCCGAGTCGAGCATGGAGAACTATCTTTCAAATTTGTGGGAAAAGTGACTGGGTGCGTGCGAGTGGTCTCATCATGTTTTACGTACACAACATGATGGCATTTACGAGGAGCAAGTGACTGTGAGAGGAGATTTAAGTGAATTTATACCACAGTGCTGTTGAATTCTCAAAGCCGGTTGGTGTTCTGATAGTAGTGCTGGCTTTCTAATAAATGATCCGTTCTGTGGTAACAACTTACACCAGGACTTCTAGCGGTTGCTCCATGTCCATCCATCCGTTTTCCATACCGCTTATCCTACACAGGGTCACAGGGGGCTTGGAGCCTATCCCAGGGCGCACCCTGGATGGGGTGCCAACCCATCACATACAATCTCACACACCCATTCAAACACTGCGGACAATTTCGAAATGCCAGTCAGTCTACAACGCATGTCTTTGGACTCGGGGAGGAAACCGGTGTACCCATGGGAAACCCCTGAAGATCGGGAAGGACATGCAAACTCCACACACACAGGGTAGAGGCAGGATTCTACCCCCAACCCGGAGGTGCGACGCAAACGTGCTAACCACTAATCCACCGACTTTATTCAGCATTTTTGGAAAGAGTCTCCAAGAGACCCTCAAGAACAACTGTTTATAGCTGCTACAAGGTTAGTGATAACAGAAGTAAACTTGTTCTCGTTCACCAACATTAAATATAACTATAAACAGATATGAAGTATGATATGTCATGCTTTACTAAATGAATTAACTGAAAATCCTATTTGTCAGCAAAAGGCAATGGTATAAGAGGAATAAAACACTTCAGGATGTGCTCGTATTGGAAAATAAGCACGTGGGAATGGTAACAGTAATTATGCTTTAAGTTGGGCTGCATTGTTGATAATTTTTTCTATAACATCACCCCCTTACGTGTTTTAGTCCTTACAAGTCACACCACAAGAGGGACACAGCAGATCACAATTGGGGGAAAAAAAACAAAAAAAAAAACCCCACACTCAAGGGTGTACTTTGCACAATTACTCCATTTCTGATTTCCCCCAAGTGAATGGAGGAGGAACTTGAGAATGTGAATAACACACAGGGATTAAGAAAGAGTGCATCTAGTCATTAACAGAAGAGGATATGAAACAAGGAAAGGCATGACTGATGTGGAACTGAAACCACAGCCAGACAGCCAGAATAACGCTCATGCTCATGTGAGCCATGTTAGTACGGGGGGGCTGGTCAGGATGGACTTACGGATCTGTAGCTTCGAGGCGGCCAGAGGAAGGCTGAAGTCAGCAGCCGTGAGAAACGCAGCAGCAGGCTGAGAGAGCGGCCCACGTCTCCGCCCATCAGAAGAAAAATGGTGGAGGAGAGCCAGTCGTGACCAGGGTAACCGCCCTGCAGATAACCTCACGCAGCAAGGGTCAAGGAAGTGTCAAGCTCCTTATTCCTGCATGATGACTTATTCCTTCTCTAAATGCATAATACATGCTAAAGACTACAAAGGACAACTCTCCTGGTCAAAAGTTCATGAGGATTTAGAATTTCCAACATTTCATCATATATTTTAGATTTATTTATGTGGGACGATAATCATTAAAAAGGTGCATTAGTTTCGTTTTTTTTTTTTTAATTTCGATATTAGGTCTCTAATGATTCCTGCCCATGCTCCACCCCCAGGATCTATACTGGCCCGTAGAGTGTCTATAAAATGACAAGAATAGGTGCATCCAAACACAAACAAGCATTCCAGTATACCAGACCAGAACCCATTTTCCAAATGGGTTTCTCAGCGACTTAATGCGCTTTTGCTAAGGTCATGCCTTAATCAATTGGTTTAAAAAAAATAAATAAATAAATAAAAATCATGTTCTATATACTCTCCAGGTTATTTGTACAAGTAAGGAATAACAGGAACTCAGTTGAAGCAGGTACGCATATGTCTTATGTTCATTTTGAAGCTTTTTCCCCCTATACTATAGCCGCTACTCTGCCCTGATCCGCACGTTCATTCTTTTTCTGTAAATATTTCAACAATTTAATACGGCGTCAATTTTGAATATACTGCAAAGTGCCTGCTCGCACTCTCCAAAACCTGCTTGATTTATCCTGTCACTATTCTTCTGCACTTCTGTCTCAATTTCTGTGGCTTTCTACTCAAGGTTCCCACATGAATACCCTAAAGACTTAACACAAACAGTTCATGCCCAAGTCCCAGCACTGCATCAGTCTAATCTCACCTTTATACTGTAGATTTGTACCCAAGTGCTGCTGCTGTACTCAAACACTTTCCTGTGCTCATCCCACAACAATTATTCACAATCTGCTCATATTGCACACTTTAGTAGCGTTCGTCTTTACTCTTCCACACCTGAATACTGTAATGATGCATACTCCCACTATCTGGTTTCACCTAGAAGAGGATGTGTTCCGTTTTGAGTCTGTTTCCTCTAAGGTTTCTTCCTCATGTCATTTCGGGGAGTTTTTCCCCCTCATCACTGTCACCTGAGGTTTGCTCATTAGGGTACTAAATCCACATCTGCATTCTGACAATGGCTGTTGGTAAAAGTGCTATACAAACTGAATTGAATTTCCCTTGGTTCCATGATGAAACTAGTGGTGGAATGACACAACATTATTACACAGTGACCATGGTTGGTTTCAATCTGACAAAAGCATTGCTAAGATACAGAGACACATCATGTCTGCTATCAGCTTCAAAAAATCCCAAACTTAATGCCATCTGATTCAACTGTGATAATGATCGGACTGGAATTGTACGCGGAAAAAACGGGTTTCATTCGAGTTCAACGTCGCCCTTTATAATACACTTTATGTACAGGACGTTGTACTTAACACAATAACTGAATCGAAAGAACAAAGAATCATGATATTGTGTCAAGTGGAACAAATGTTATGTTCTTTTTCTTAGTTCTTCTCTTAAAACCCATTCTCAAGAGCATCTGGACATCAAATTTGATGATGACCGGACCAAATTTGCATAATAAATTGTTACAATTCAAGTTTGTGATCATTCCATTACACTAGACTTTGAAACAAGGTCTATAATTATTATACACTGTTCTCTGAATGAATAAATTGCTGATCCGTTTTAGGTGTAGACCGTCACGCACTGTGTGCTAGAGCTGTACTGCGATTGTGAAGTCCAAGACTAATCCAACGCCAGGATTATCCAAGATCAAAGGAAGACCTCAAGATCTAAAAAAATAAAAATACAGTAACAAAAACCATCAAATCCTTTTTCAAGGCTAGTTGGCTTCATTTCATCATTGAATCAACGATTAGTCTGTTTTCTAGAAAAAGGAATTACTTCTCGTCAAACTTTGTGCATGAGAAAAGAAAACATTATTTTTTAACAAACAGACCGAGACGAGTCCAACAACGTTTTGACACTGGACTCGAGTCCTACAGCCCTACTCTACGCATGCACATCTATACACTATAGACTGTATATAAGATAGACCGCATGACGCTTTGATTCCCGGGGTGCCTTTTCAAAGGCAAAAGCTGGGCGAATAAAAGTTTGCCATATTGCCTACACATGCATATTTTCACACTATAGGTGACAAAACTCTCAGCACCGCCGGCTTCTCTTCAGTTTCTATACGGAAGGTCAGAAATCACCCACTCAGCATAGCATTTCACACAGCAGGCAAAACGCATCTCTCATCTGGTAACCATAGTGACAGCTGAGCTCAGCACAGCTAGTACTTATCCAGTGTGTACTGCGCTGTTATTTTAAACCCATAGGCTACATATAGAAACCAGAAAATATTTTACCATACACAAATGCAAGGAGTTATCTTAAGATACGGCTTCACTACGACACGTCAACACAAGTTATCAAGACTATTACGCATTTAACCTCAAACGACGGAAAAAACAACTTTTACGTGGGCTGTGGTTTGTCCGCCAAGTGTACACAGACAAGAAAAGGCAACAAAATTCATTAACAAAAATTAGGAATGGTCTGGAACTGCCATATCGTCCTAAAGTTAATAATGAAATTCCTAATGGTAATGATATGGTAATGAAAATATTGGATGTATAAACTGAATGGATATTTTGTTGCTGGGTTCATGAAAGAATCCTTTGGTCGTGAGCTAAGTTTGGCGGTCTTAAAATGAATAACGTGTCGTGCCCACGGACGGCTAATTTAGAGCCATTGAGACCAAAGGCATCTAACGACAAAGTACCAAAATTTTTGACAAAAATCTTGTCTAACTATTGCTACGACTCGCGTCTAAAATCCACCAATTGGAAGACAGCAAAGGATGACGCAAAGTTTACGGGACAGCTACGGATATGTATTGGGTAATGATGAAACTTAAACAAAACATGCTAAGGCCAGAAAAAATATCCTTATTACCTCAAGCTCAGTCTGAAGAATGTTTCTGTTTAGGCAAGCCCGTCTTTCTCACAAGCCCAGATCGGGAAAAAGTGCATTGTAAGATATTTACATTTAGGCAGCCCTCTTACATACATAGCTGACTGAACCCTAGAATGGCTGTGGCTTTGTAGTTTGTTTGTAGCAAACAGACATGAGGGCTAGAGAGAGCGTTTACTGTTTGATGTGGATGTCCAACACGGCTCACAGAGGATATTCACAGTTGATCTGTGGTGCTATTTCTGCTAGAAGATGAGTCTCTATCACTCGCTAACTCCATAATCACTGCAACACCCACATGAACAAGATGATATGCTTTTAAAAGCTCGCCATTCAATACTTCAAAACATATGAACTCAACTGTGCAGTTAAACTCCAGCAGCAGCCATTTGGGACCGTTCTTGATGTGGTTTTAGTGACTTCTTTGGACCATCTGAAGTTGAATTTAGTGCTAAAAGTGTTTGTGAATTACTGTGAGCCTGGGGGGAAAAAAATCAATTTTTTTTTTAAAAGAAGGACAAACACGCCCGATATATCAAGAGTTTTTCCTCAAATCTGCAACTGTGTTATTCAGTCAGCTACCAAACGAAACAATATAATAATATGAGGAAATATAATATAAAAGCAGGGATTATCATTTCAAGCAACTGTTGCGTTTTTTTGTTTGTTATTCAATAATATATTGGTCCTACAGTATAACAGATTTACGGTGCTGCGAAAAAGTATGATTTCTTCTGTTTCTGTGTTTATCTCGTACTAAATTGTTTCAGAAATTAAAACAAAATCTAAGATAAAACAAAGGCAACCTGAGTAAACACAAAATGCAGTTTTTAAATGATAATGTTATTTATTGAAGCAAAAAAAGTGAACCAATACCACCTGGGCCTGTGTGAAAATGTATTTGCCCCCGTAGTTACTAATTCCCCAACATATGAAACTGCATTCATAATGCGGTTCAGCTGGACTAGACACAACCAGGCCTGATTACTGCAAACCCTGTTCAATCAAATCAACACCTTGAACTTTTTCAGCAGCATGAAGTTGGTTAAAAGGTTTTATCCAGTAACACACTATGCCAAAGTCGAAAGAAATTCCAGAAATGATGAGGAAGAAGGTGATTGAAATACATCAGTCTGGGAAGGGTTACAAAGCTATTTCAAAAGCTCTGGGACTCTAAAGAACCACAGTGAGAGCCGTTATCTCCAAATCTTAAAAATCTACACAGTAGTGAACCTTCCCAGAAGTGGCTGACCTTCCAACATTCCTCCAAGAGCACAGCAACGACTCATCCAACAATTCACAAAAGAGCCAAGGACAACATCGAAGGACCTACAGGCCTCGCGTCAATAAAGATCACTGTTCATGACTCCACTGTCAGAAAGACACTGGGGGAAAATGACATCCATGGAAGAGTGGTGAGGTGAAAACCACCGCTAACCCAGAAGAACATTAAGGATCGTCAGAATTTTGGCAAAACACACCCTGATGATCCTCAAAACCGTTTGGGAGAATGTTCTGTGGATTGATGAGTAGAAAGTGGAATTGTTTGGAAGACAGCGCTCCCGTTACGTCTGCCGAAAACCAAACACAGAATTCCACAGAAACATCATCATACCTACGGTCAAGCATGGAAAATCCTAAAGGAGAATGTCCGGTCTTCAGTCCATGAATTGAAACAAGCGCTACTGGATTATGCAGCAAGACAACGATCCAAAGCATAGGAGTAAATCCTAGTCCTAGAAGTAAGTGAAAGTCTGATCTCCAGTTACCGGAAGCGTTTGGTCGTAGTTATTGTTGCTAAAGGTGGCACAACCAGATTTTAAGTTTAAGGGGGCAATTAGTTTTTCACACTGGTGATAGGAGTTGGATAACTTTTTTGCTTCAATAAGAATAATAATAAAAAAAAATAAATAAAAAAAATAAACTGTACTCTGCGTTTACTCGGGTTGCCTATGTTTTATGCCGTATCTCGTTTGAAGCTCTAAAACTATTTAAATATCCACAAAAACAGAAGAAATCGGAAGAAGAAAAATACCTTTTCACAGCACTGTAAGAGAAACCCACAGTAAAACCTGAGCAGAAAGGATACAGAGATCAGACTGGATTGTGATGCGCTGCTGAGACAGAAACTCCTGACAGTGTTTGATGAGAAGACAGAGATCCTGCTCTGAATCCTCTCTCACTAACTTCAGCAGTAAGCCATACCTACAGAGACATGCACATAAAAGTTAGCAGCTACGCAATGACTCTAAAATATGTTTAAAAGACTTGTCATAGCACTCGGAGTACAAAATGTGTCATAGAGTAAGTCATGTTTCTGGAAGAACAAAGATTCTGGATGAAATTATTATTATTATTATTTTTTAAACATATTCAACTATAGTGAATGCTGTAACTGCCAGCAATTTTTTATTTATTTTTTTAAATTCAGAACAAAATATTGTATTTTTTATCCATTTATAGTTGTATTTAATGTTGTGGAATGTCTGTGATCATGTTGTTCTTTATAGCAATATATTTATAAAAAAAAACAAAAAAAAAACAAAAAAAAAAACACGACATATTTTCATGCTACTGAAAAAAGCACAACGCCCTCCACCAATCAGAAAAAATAAATAAATAAATAACTAAATAAATAAATGAGAAATAAAGAGAGAGTGAGAACAGGTAAAATGTCCATATAAGTAGTGACACAGAAATGATAACGTCTTGGAGAACTACAGTCAGAGCTGCTGTTATGAAAAATTAATCAACACCTTCTGACCAATCAGAATTGAGAATTCAGCAGCACTGTGGTATAAATAGAGGATAATAAGCAGATAGGGGTCCAGGCACCTTTTTTTTTTTTTTTTTTTAAAGAAAATTACTAAATAATTCGCTGCAAGTTTAATTATGCTGCCGGATCTACACAGAAAGGCAATAGATTAGAGCAGAAGCCTGCTGTAATGAATCTGTGATGATCTCATTGCTCATTGTGGAAGCTCTCATGGAGAAACAGCAGATTTTCCTCCTGGGGATGAAACACCGACCTGAGAGCCATGCAGCAGCCCATCTGTTCCACAGGCGTCAGATTGCGAGCCTTTATATCGTGATCCACGACTATAAAAGACAAAGTAAAGAGAAATTACTGCACATTTATGGTGCTATCAACGCCAACCATGCATGCTGCTCACAAAAGCAGAGGCAGTAACGATGCTCAGCTGACAGGATCATCCTCAACGCTTTGTGCAGCACAGAACTGTACAGTCATCTGGGCGACGTCCATTCATCACGGCTAAGAGTGCGCTTAATTGGTTAAATGCCCTTGGTGAGAGGGAAATGAGCCCTCTGATGTGATTATGAAGCCACTCCTCTGTCCTCATTAATATTAGAACAATGGCAGGAGTGCAATGATGACATAACGCAAATGAATGCGTCTGTCTCAGTGCAGTCAGTCAGTCTCAAACAGCCAGTGGTCCAGATAACAGGAGAGCATGGCTTAAAACGCAGCTAAGTGAATTTCCACAGTTATGGCTGGTTAATGTGTATTACCGATTAAGAAATGAAGCAAATACATATTACCAGCGGAGTTAAAAAGGCATGCATGAAAGAAAGACAGAGCAAGTGAGTGGCAGAAAGAATGTATTATAGACAGTCTGTAGTGTGAATGTTAATTAAAATGGAATAATAGATCATCTTTATTTACATATGTCAAAACAATAGCTGGTAACACATTCTATAAAGGTGGTGTGTGTGTGTGTGTGTGTGTGTGTGTGTATGTATATATATATATATATATATATATATATATATATATATATATATATATATATGTATTTATATATATATATATATATATATATATATATATATATATATATACACACACACATATACATATACATATACACACATTATATATATATATATATATATATATATATATATATATATATATATATATATATATATATATATATAATGTGTGTATATGTATATGTGTGTGTGTATATATATATATATATATATATATATATATATATATATATATATATATATATATATATATATATACATATATATATATATATATACACACACACACATATACATATACACACATTATATATATATATATATATATATATATATATATATATATATATATATAAGCACTAATCTCAGACATAATATCACAAAGTTTACAATGTATTATTAAACAATTCTGAAATGCCTTATGAACGAGTTATAGCATCATATGAATGTGTTCACAGTTTACTGTAAATATGACCTCCGCAGAACATGTTACAAGTCTTTCCTATGGAAAAAAAAGAACACTTTTCTACGAATCAATCATTTAAAAGCGCTGATCAGATCATTATTTAAGCAGAAGTTTATAAAGATGTCCAATCTCTAATTCTTCTTTTTTTTTAAAAAAAAAATCCTATTAAAATAATCTATTGTGCTTGTACACTTGCAAGTTTGTGTTTTTTTTTTTTTTTTTTGAGAGAGTTTTTACCTCCCAACCGATCGGGTTGTTATTTAGGGATTTGAGGTTCAAGCAAAAACAACACAAAACAAAACAAAAAACAGGCATGGATGACAATGACGATGATGTAATGTGCGTTGGTTTACTGACACTAGCTGATACCAGCTAGAACTGGAGGATGTTGTTTTGGGAACAGTGTGTACATCATGTGAGGCACTTTTTTTCATATCAGCACAAAAAGTTTTTTTTTTTTTTTTTTCATAAGGAAAGAAAAAAAAAAAAAGGATTGCTAAAATGGATATACATTCACCATCCACTCTCTGTGACTTTGATCATGACATGGATGTTGGTGTCGGATGGGCTCGTTTGAGCATTTCAGAAATGGCTGATTTTTACACGGCTGGGATTCACACACACACGTGGTTGTGTGCGGGGAAACGCCTTGCTGATAAGAGAGGTCAGAGGAAAATGGCTGGATTGGTTCGAGCTGTCATTAAGGATACCGTAACTCATATAATCACTCTTTACAACCGTGGTGAGCAGAAAAGCATCTCAGAGTGCACAAAACATCAAACCTTGAGGTGGGTGAGCTACAAGAGCAGAAGACCACATCAGGTTTTACACCTGTCAGCCAAACTGGACAGGTGAAGATCAGATAAATAAATAAAAAGACTTTTTCCAGTCTTCAACTGTCCAGTTTCGGGTAGTCTGTCCCCATGATCGGTTTGAGGTGTTGTGTGTTCTGAGAACACAGGGGAATGTGTTGTGCTTTGTGGTGGTTAAGATGTTGTACTTCTGATCAGAAGGTTCTGAGCTCACATCCCAGCACTGCCAAGCTGCCACTGTTGGGCCCTTGAGCAAGGCCCTTAACCCTCAACTGCTCAATTGTATAAATGAGATAACTGTAAGTCGCTCTGGATAGGGGCCTCTGCCAAATGCTGTGATGTAATGTAATTTAACGAGATGCTTTTCTATCTCACCATGGTTGTAAAAAGTGCTTATTTGATATCCTTCCTGTCAGCTCAGACCAGTCTGGTCATTTTTCCGCTGTTGCTTACTCAATGTTTTTTGTTTTTCCACACCATTCTGTGTAAACTCTAGAGACTGTTGTGTGTGAAAATCCCAGGAGATCAGTTTCTGAAATACTCAAACCCGCCCATCTGACACCAAAATCCGTGCCACAATCAAAGTCACAGAGATCCCACTTTTCCCCCATTCTGATGTTTGATGTGAACATTACCTGAAGCTCTTGACCTGTATCTGCACCGAGTTGGTGCCACATAATTGGCTGATTAAATAACTGCATAAATGTACATGTGTTCCTAATAAAGTGGCCGGTGATAAAATGTACCGTCCGCTTTATTAGGAACAAAATCCAGTACAATTGGACATTCTGTTTTTTTTTTTAGAAAGGGGGGGGATAAAACTTTCATAAGGATTTACTTATGAAAAGAACTCTTCAGTGTCTTTATTCACTCCTAAGAAAAATTTTATAGCAGAGCACTAAAGAAAAAGGAGCCTGTAACTGACTGGTGATTTCATTTTAATACTGACCTTTATATTCTGCAGGTGGGAAGAAGCAGTGAGGTGGGGAGGAGGAGAGATGCACCACTGCTCTCTCCAGAAGATCGGCTAGCACTACGGAAACAGTCCACAACCTACAGTAAGTCCATATTCAAACCTCATTATAACTGTACTTATAATTCTTTCTAATTTGGTAAAGTTTCTCGGTAAAGAAACTCTAATAAAGCCTCTTATAATGTGCTGATGCGTTGTAATGCAAGTGTCCCTATTCATTATAACACCACGTGCTGTACTTACGAGGAATCATCAGCAACGTAAAAAGAATTACAAGCGCAGTTGTAATGATTTATGAATATGGGCTTCATAGAAAGTGTTACCATGATGTCTTTATTAAAGAAAAAAAAAAATGTTTCCATCTTATCCCAAATGTAGTCAAGACAATTTTGCAATGTCACAATTCGGGAGCTAGAGCTAATATAGATCTGAACATCATCAGCGTAACTATGAAAACTCAGGCCCTGATGGTGACTCATGTGACAATGTGCAGCGTGTAATTGATAAAGAGGACAGTGCCGAGGACACATCTCTGTAGAACACCTTGCGCAATAGGCAAAGTGGAGGATTTGCGGTGTTTGTTTGCCAGCCTGCTGTCCTCTCACACTCTGAGATTTTATTCAGAAATTTCTGACATGGCCAGGAGTCAAGGGAGCCAAGGGAAGGATGGCATACTCTTTCTTTCTCTCTCTCCTGTCAATCACAGAGACACTAGCGAACTGTAGGCTTCTGTGAGCCTTTTCTATGCGGAAGAGTACGGATAGTGCTTTCCTCCTAGCGTATTATACTTCCCTGTGATGCTTCCCTGAGTTCAAAAAGATGTGATTGGCTGGCTTCACGTGTCTCAGAGGAAGCATGTGTTAGCCTTCGAACTCCCTGGCTGTCATGTGAAAGGGATGAACTGGATGGCAAGCCCAAATTTCAACTCATGACCAAATAATTTTTTTTCCCCACAGCGTGTGAGTTTCGTCTGTGATGGCAAAATCGGGCTGTAAATCGCACACAGTAAACCGAGCTTTACTGTGTTAATCTTGGCAACGAGTATGACTGACCCTGTACAACTGCACCATGCTGTATCCTCATACATCGCGTAAATGTCAGCGCTTACCACTTCCTGTAAGAGTGCTGGATTTGTTGGTAATGGCTTTGCACAAGTGTCTCCTGCAGTTCTCCATCCAGTTTTCATCTCTCTCGCCATCTTTAGAGGACGTCAGGAAAGCGCTGACCTCCGAGTCTGTCGAGATTCACAAGCGACACGAGACAAAACTAGTCCTTTTCACATACTCGTGGATTTCTTATTACTTTATGAGGTTTAAAACCAGTCCTGACTTACGAAGGAGGCTACAGTCAATCAACTGAGCCTGACCTTTGATAAGACAAGAAACGCCATGCTCTTTGCCTTACAAATGTTTTGCCAGACAAAACTGAATAAATCAGGAGTTGTGACGCTCAGGAGCTGACTTGCTTCAGCAGTCTTTGGTCGTGTAATGTTGAGACAGCTTTAACTTTGAAATACAGATACGCTGACATGACGGCAGATAAGGGATGAACCGAACGATAAACACGGAAAGAATTTTTTGTAGATATTTTACTACTACTTCTGTATAAATTACGGATATCTACCTCAGGGGTGCTTCACTGATCTACATTCAGAAATGATTTTAAGATAGAGATGTGCCTGCTTAATGTTCCCCTTTTCAAGGAGAAAAATCGACATTGATATATGAATGTGACTCCATACATCAATATCAAAACGCACGGCTGGTGTTATCCCTTTATCGGGATTTAATACCAATTAAACAAAGCCTACCATAGAACGAAAAGTGGCAACTCCGCAATTATGAGTCTGAGCTAGTGATTAGTTTGAAGCCCCATTTGAATCCCAGGACTGAGAATTAAGTCCTCAGCTGCTTGTGAGGGGAACTCTAATCGCAATAAATACACTCTCAAGCTTTGTCCTTCCTAACTGACTCCACCCCTTTGCTGAACTATGCATGCTGTTTTCTTTTTACCTCCCTCTCCCTCTCCCCTTCTGTCGAGCAACACATGATTTTATGGAGATGCCAGTGATCCTGACCCTTTCTGTTCTCCGGACCTGCCTGATCCATCCTGATGCCCTACCTCTGGATGGAGCTCTCATCAACTGGAGGCTACAGCCTTTAGATTGCTTAGGATGGTACCGCTTGGACTGTAATTACCACATGCAGTTTTGCAGTCCTTTAGTGAACAGTGGACTATTTCAACAAACAGACTTCATATAAAAACCATAATGAACTTTCTTTTACTCTCACACTATCCGTTGTGACCCAGATGAGGACGGGTTCCCTTCTGAGTCCGGTTCCTCTCAAGGTTTCTTCCTCAGATCATCTTAGGGAGTTTTTCCTCGCCACCGGCTCGCACAATCGGGATAAATCCACACACTTAAAATCTCTATCCTGTGATTATATCTTTCTGTAAAGCTTCTTTGAGACAATGTCCATTGTTAAAAGCGCTATACAAATAACACTGAATTGAATTGAATTGTTAACAACGTGGTGTAACTGAGCAGCGTTGTTCTGACTGGGAGTGGAGCTCATTTCTGGGCCAGAAAATTTAGACCTGAAATGAAAGAACTGACCAGGGGTGCTTTTCCCTAAAATGATGAATCTTGATGAATAACATACAACTTAACGAAGGACGCATGTTACGTACGAGCTTGTTCTGCATGCGTTTCCAAGAAACCTTCGTTATCAGAGATTTTAACAAATGACTAGTACGTGCTTCTTCTTTACTGACTCCACCCCACCCGAGTCTGGTGGAAAGCAACAGTCAAACGATCGATTCATGGTCCGGAGGTAAATTTTACAAGATGACTCAGCGACATAAACAGCATAAATATATGTCGATAGATGAAGTATTTAAAAATGACGGGCAATAGTCGTAAGCGTAATCAAACATTTACGAAAGTAATTATGTTTTGTTTAGAGGAGATAGGACAAGTTATATTATATTTTAAATGGTCAGGTATGGAGAGAGAAAGCGAGAGAGAGAGAGCGAGAGAGAGAGAGAGAGAGAGAGAAACAGTTTACAGGAAACTATAAGGAAAAATTCATGTTCACAAAGTATCAGCCTCAGATGTGGAACCACATGCGGTATTCTGCTGTTGTAGCCCATCCACCACAAGGTTCAACATGTCGTGCATTCTGAGATGCATTTCAGGGTGTAAAGAGTAGCTATTTGAGTTACTGTAGACGACTTCCTGTCAGCTTGAGCCGATCTGGCCATTCTCCTCTGACCGCAGAGCTTTCACTCATTGGATGTTTAGCCTGTTGTGTGTGGAAAATCCCAGTAGATCAGGCGTTACACTAAAAACCCAAACCAGTCCATCTAACACCAACAACCATGCCATGGTCAGACTGACAGAAATCACATTCCACCCATTCTGATATCTGATGTGGGCATTAACTGAGGCTCTTCATCTGCAGCTATAGCTTTGGAATAGTGGTACACAAAACAACAAGTAAAACAAATACTACACTAAACAAATGAATATTAGACTAAGTAAAACCAAGTGACTAGAGAGAAAAAAAAAAAACAGAAATGGGTGGAAATTAAATCTGCTAGAACACTTATGAAGAAACTAGTGCTTAACCAGTAGCTTCTTACCTTGTTTAGTCCAGGAGGTCTTCGGGATTTCGAGGGTGTAACATGTGGGCACAGGGTAGGATGAGAATATCGGCCATGGGTAGGGATCATTCCCCTGAAAGGAAGATGCACAATAGTTAACAACAATTATTTGCTCCCACTATCACTGTAAATGAATAGAAGCAAAAGCAGTGGAACTACCATGGATAAAATTAGGGGTCAAAGTGAATAAATAGGAAACCATTTATAGGAAAGAAAGCAAAGAAAACAGGCGCCAATCGCTGTATGGTTTAATATCTGATTTAGCTCATATCCGGAAAAATGAGCACTATAACCTTCTGCAGTGCTCTGGAAGGAAGTCTCTTTTCAGATGGGCCACCGATCACATTCATCCGAACCAAGAGGTGGTTTCTCTCCACAGACAGGCCATCGATGACAAACTCACTACAGAACAGTAAAAAGTGTTTTATTTATTTTATTTATTTATTTATTTTTAGAAAAATAGGAAAATAATCGACTCCAGGGTGGTAAGAGTAACTCTGATTTGTGTCAGGCTGCATTGCCCCACCCTGTTATTGATTATTTACCCATAACAGCATGCCCCATTTTATTCCTTCTTTACGACTGTCCATGCTAAAGACTGAAGAGGATTAAGTGTCTAAGAATTCTGCACATACTCTTGACCAGTTGAGGACTCGACCATGTTGTCCTTCTGACTCTGAAGCAGAACGTCTGAGAGTTTATACTGAGACTCCAGGAGCAGAAGAGAGTCCAGGTTACAGCATATTGCACTTAGGAGTCTAAAGGAGGAAACGAGGGAGGGTTTGATCAATTCAAAATAAATAAAGAAAATGAAAAACAAAATGCATGCGTTTGTCTCTAAGGTAATATTGCTGCTAAGATTGTATAGAAGCAAGACCATTGTGCAGTTTTAGAAATCCAAATCAAAGCCAAAGTACTACTTAGAGCTGCAATTTGTTCATTAAAAAAACAACAACAAAAAAAACACACACACAGAAGTAAAATAGATCAGTGAAATGATAAAAGCCTGGACTTTTGGCTTTGAGGACGTTTTATATGAGTGGAAAGTATTAGAGCAACTCTGAATAAGTGTGTGTAGGTGGGTGGTGGGTGCGGGGGTGAGCTGGTGTAGTTGTGGTGAGACTCCGATTTCTCTCTCTCTAATGGATACTAACGATGGCACTGAAGCTTGATTCGAGAGGAGTCTACAGAGTAATCCACCTCTTCACAGAGAGTAAGGCTAAATCAGTGTCCTGGCCATTGCAACAGACGCTAGGAGGATTCTGCAAGCTATAGCACAACACTTGAAATAAAGTACTATATATATATATATATATATATATATATATATATATATATATATATATATATATATATATATATATATATATATATATATATATATATATATATATATATATGAAAAGTATGTTAATTCATGCACTCAATACTCGATCAGGGCTTTGATCCTTTTGCACGGATTAGTGCATCAATGTGGCGTGCCATGGAGTCAATCAGTCTGTGGCACTGCTGAGGTGTTCTGGAAGTCCAGGTTGCTTTGATAGCGGCCTTCAGCTCATCTGTATTGTTGGATCTGGTGTCTTTCATTTACCGCTTGACAATACATGTCAATACAACAGTCAGGAGAGTTTGCTGGCCAACATGGGCAGCAAACCAGTTACTAGTAGTTTTGGCACTGTGGGCAGTGCCAGTTTCCTGCTGGAAAAGGAAATCAGCATCTCCATAAAGCTCATCAGCAGATGGAGGCATGAAGTTCTTTAAAATCACCTGTTAGATGCTGCATCGACTCTCGACTTGAGAAAACACAATGGACCAACACCAGCAGATGACATGGCACCTCAAATCATCACTGACTGTGGAAACTTCACACTGGACTTCAAGCAACTTGGATTCTGTTCCTCTCCACTCTTCCTCCAGACTCTGGGACCTTGATTTCCTAATGAAATGCAGCATTGACTTTCATCTTCCCTGTGATTGAGACTGAGAGATTAAAGCCTCAGGAAACCTTTGCAGGTGTTTTGAGTTAATTATCTGATTAGAGTTCTTCTCAGCTCCACATTTCCGTATTATAACTTCTGGATTGTTGATTTCCGTGCGCTGCAAACCATAATCATCGAGATTAAAACAAAAAAAAGGCTTGAAATATTTCACTTTGTGTAATGAATCTAGAATATATGAAAGTTCCACTTTTTGAATTAAATGACGGAGGAAAAAAATTTACTTTTCCACGATATTCTAATTGTTTGAGATGCACCTGTATACATTGTTGAAATTGTTACCCTGGCTATCAAGAACAAATATTTTTCGGATTTTCAATGTACCCCTTTGAACATACAAATGAGCATGGGTTATTTGGGATCTTAGTTAATCAGGGTGTTAGAATGGAGTGAACTTTTCTTGAGCTTGAACTAATCCTGTGATGCCTTTCTTCAACATGTATTGATTTAACTTGTCTTTGTTATTTGCTTTAAGCTATCTGTTATCTAAGTATCAGTCACTTTCTAGTTGTATATTCTGCATAATTCACTGCGTACTCTACAGTAATTTTAACACAAAAATCTTTGCAAGTGAGCGTATTTTGAAGGCAATCATACAAGCTGCATAATCACACAGTTTAGTTGACTGGGTTATTTGATAGCCCTCGTCCTCAATATCTTAAACTTCCTCTGGGTCTCACTGGCGCTGAAGATAAGAAACTCAGCAGACAACAACCTGTTTTTACATTCAGAGAAATGTTATGTTGATGTGTGGGAAGGAAAGTATATCGGTGTGAGATGATGAATATCTGAGAGGCGGATTTAGACCTGACACCTCCAGTGTAACGACACATTCAGTCGCTGAGTCAGACGTGACGGGTGGGATACAACCCTGCGAGCCCTTTACCAGCCTACAGCTTCCTCATGTGTTACTGTATTCATGTTTCAAATTCCAGTCATTTGGATTATTTTAAAGATAAATAAGAGCATTCATGCATTATTTCAGCTGGATCATTATCTGACAAGACAAAGCAATGATACTCAGCATTCAAAAGAACAGGACTTAACAAAAAAGTAGGGAATAAAAATATTTTCCTTTAGGAAATGGCTAAGTCTTTTTGAGAGGCTGGGACATATTCTAGTTAGGTGGTTAACACCTACTCCCAGGTGAGCTCCAGGGGAGCTGAACACTTCTACTGGGTAAGCTAGACACTCCTTCTAGGTTAACTACCACCATTTTAGGGTCCTCAACATTCTTTCTAGGGAAGATAGGTCCTTCCGTCTGGGGTACCTAATGCACTTAGAAACTGCAGAAACCTACAGTATCTGGGATACTTTGCTCTGCTTCTAGGGTCGCTGTACACCACTTCTTAGGTGGCTAAAATCACTTATTCTCAAGAAGCCAACCATTCTTTTTGAGAGGCAAACACTCCTCTAGAAGAGGTAAACTCCTTCTAGAAGGCTGGACACTCGTTCTGTGATGCTAACATTCCTTCTCGATGGGGCTTACCCTCATTCTGGGGACGTTATACAGACCTTCCTTTAGAGCAGGGGTGGGCAATCTTATCCGGAAAGGGCCGGTGTGGGTGCAGGTTTTCATTCCAACCAAGCAGGAGGCACACCTGATTCCACCTTTTCAATCAGTTGATCTTGGCTTTCAATAGATTCAGGTGTGGCTTCTACTTGGTTGGAATGAAAACCTGCTCCCACACCGGCCCTTTCTGGATAAGATTGCCCACCCCTGCTTTAGAGAAAGCAAAAACCCTCCTTCTGGGGAGGCTTAATCCCCCATCTGGCCTACCCAACAATCATTCAGGGGAAGATAAACTTCCTTCTGAGGAGGCTTAATCCCCAATCTGGGTTACCCAACAATCATTCAGGGTAAGAGAAAGCCTTCTTCTTAGGAGGCTTAACACCCCATCTGGGTTACCCAACAATCATTCGGGGGAAGGCTCACCCCTCCTCGGGTACTTAACATTGATTCTGGGGAAGCAACCCCCCTGGTGTAACACTCCTTCATTGAGGATGAGCAAAACTCTTGAGTGGCTAACAGTCCACCTAAGGAGGGATTCTGTGTAAAACACACCCTCCAGCAAAACACTTTTGGGATGACGGAGTCCTCTTTCTGAGTAGGCCAAATACTACTTCCAGATGAACGCTCCCATCTATGGAGAACTCAGTAATCTTTCTTGGGGACTGAACACTTGTTCTGGGATGGTTGGTGATGGTTGGTGATGGTTGGTGATTCTTCTTCAGGTGTGCCCAACACTCCTTCTAGGGAAGGCTAAAACTTTTCGGGTGGCTAATACTTCTTTTCAGGCAGCTAAAAGCTCCTTCAATGAGGCTCAATACTCAGTTTAGGATTGCTAACAGTCCTTCTCAGGTGGCTAAGCACTCTTCTAAGGAGTCTGAAGACTTTTTCTGGGGTGGTTGAACACTCCCCCCAGTCTGGCACAACAATACTTCTGGAATGTCAGAACACTCCTTCTGGGGTGATTAAACATTTCATCTGTGCTGGCTAACTCCATTTTCAGGTGGCTAAAACTCTTGGGATTTATTTGGGAGACTAACCCATACTTCGGAGAGACTCAGCATTGTTGCTGGGAAGGCTTAAACATTCTATGCAGGGTGGATGAACTCTCCGTTTGTGGAGAACTTCACAATACTACTTCGGGGAGGCTAAGCACGTCTTCTGGAGAGATGTACCACCCCATACAAGAGTAATACCAGTCCTTCTGGGGGAGATAATGCCTCATCATGGTGCTATCCTGTGCCATGATTAGTAGCACGAAAGCACACAGTTGGAAATCACATGATACTCGGATGAATTTAACACGAACAACGGGACTTGAAAGGATTGGTAAATGAAGGAGGCCAAATCGCAAGAAAAGCAATAACGTTTCAAAAAGCACAAAAGAAAACAATAGCACATCCCATCACACACGCCCACACCATTCATTAAACATCTCACCCAGCAAAGGAACTTCGATCCCAGAACATAACACCCTTGCTGTCAAATTAACACTCTGCAGAAGTGCCATGTGCCTCCATGTAGGAGGCAGTTAGGAAAAAGTGTGTGCATGAAAACGGGTCACAAGATTTTACCCACCGAGATGGCGCTGGTCCAGGACACCGTGCCCAGCCGCTGGGTTTAATAGGGGTATATCACCTTCAGAAATGTCTAGGTGCAGGCAACATGCTGTACCTCTAAACTATTCGAGTCTGTAGACTCCCAGAGGCATGTTTTATGAAGCAATAAATGTGGAGGACGGTGGTATATCACCCTAACAGTGAAAACATTAATACACTCTTTATTGATATAAATAAGTTCTGCTCCAGCTCTAATTACATCTGCAGTCAAGGATGAATGAGCTTTACCTAGAGCAGATACTCCAAGGAAACAGGTTTTTCCAACTCTACTTTAAATGAACATTGGTCAATTTTACATCCTTTCAAACACTGATCTATCTAATGTGAAATCCTTTTATCTGATATAATCATAGCATAGCAAACACAGAGAGCCAAATCAGGAGCTCATCGATCTAAAGAGCTAGAGAATAAATGGAGCAAAAAAGGGCTAATCAGATAATGTTGCACTAAATGGTGCTGCCGTTCCTTTGTACTCTCTCATTTCATTCCATTCAGAATGAGAGAGAGAAGGAGAGAGAGATAGAGACAGAGAGAGAGATAGAGACATGGAGAAGAAGCTGAAAGAGAATTATCGATTGTACCTAAGGCCAAATGTGTGTGACTGCTCGTAGTTGAACAGGGAGTGGATTTTGGAATCCGAGTTAATAACGACGAGGCGGTCCATCACGTCCTGAGGGGAGAGAAGACAAAGGCAGTAGTTGATGCTGGAATTCAGGGGTACACAACTCATCTCTGGTCAAAGCCTGCCCTCTCATGGCAAGATGTCAAGCTGATGGAGAGTACAGTATGTCTATTCGTTTACTACCATAAGCCATATATCTGAGACGTGATGAAGGAGTAGGTAGTTCAGGAGACTAGAAAATTGGGGACCTGCACTGTAATTGCAACTAATACCATGGCCAGGGTGAACATTTATTTCTAAGTGGCTGGCTTAGAAGTTATTATTTTATTAAATACAGGCACAGCGGAATGCACAGTGGAGTTATTTAGTCTGCTTGAGATCATTCTGCAAACATGCTGTATAGTTTATGCTGACAGTTCTATGTTTGAATTACTGTTGACTGAATCATATTTCAGTGGCAGTCAATAAACAGTTGTTAACTAGGATTGAACTCAATCTATCACGGTGGATGACTAAGTCTTGATGTTGTTTCAGCGCAGCTCATTTCGCCGTCAGACCTAACCTCAGTGGAAACGTTACATTTCCTTCTTGGGCTTTTGCCTGTACACAAGCAACGATAGAAAAAAAATATTGTTTTAAAAAAAGATGTATTTCATGTCGAAACTCAACGTAGAGTTTATACAATCTATGCTAATTGTCAATAAAATTTATTCGGGTTGGTTAGTGGAATTATTAACTATCAGCCCAATATACCGTATATGTATACTGTATGTGTATAAGTGAGCACATGAATCTGTCGTGCAAATAAGCTAAATAAAATTCCTCTAATTTCAGCTCTGACAGTAGTGCCGGTTGCAAGGTTTATATTCATGCCCTCATTCTAATACATAGTCTTTTCTATAACAGTGACTTGCACAGGGACTTGTATGGCCCCATAAGCAGATTAAACCGTGCGTAATTGATGATATGCCAGGGTCAGCACTTGGTAAAGCTGTTCCCTTAAGTTTTAAAACGCAAATGGCCAAACGTTTTATTCCATACATAAACAAGGCACTGTTATGGGTAATGTCTCTTACTTATTGCCAGATCTAAAGCCCTGAGGGAGGCCTGTCTGTCAGAATGAAAGCAGTCTATCTTGTGCAATAAGTGTTGCTCTGTGTGTGACACTGTGACACTCACAATAACGGAGGTGGGCATTTCTCTCAGGCTGTACTCTGTCTTGTTGGGCAGCATCTGGTGTCCCAGCAGCTCCAACACAGCATGTGGGGAGGACAGCAGGTTCACCAGTGTTAGAAAGGACTACAAAAAAAAAAGTTTAGTTCAAACACAGGGCACTCTCATCTTCTGTAAAGAACAGTTGGAATTTCAAAGACATGTTTCTTTCGTGCTGCTTACGTTCTGATGTACCGCTGTCATGCAGCATTAATATTTCACACTATGAATGAAAGCAGTAAGGGTCTTTGAACCATGCATCTCTCACAGACACACACGACGTCTCTACAAGGGGCTACGTCGCTGCCTATCAGCTTGCATATACACCGACAGTCCATACAAGAATCAGCACATCATGATCCCATCACACTATGTACATCCATGTCTTTAGAGTGAGGCCATTTGTAGAGACACTGTAACTGAACAGCAGAGGTGGAGCTAGCCTGATCACTACCATCACTCCTAGTTGACATGGTTTGCCAGTGAACATGTTTTTGGATGAGCTGGAACACTGAGTGAACACCCCAGACCTCCTCACCCAACCTCATTGTCGCTTTTACGGCTCAGTGATCACAAATCTCCCCAGCTACACTCCAAAATCTGGTGGAAAGCCTTCCCAGAAGTGTGGAGGCTATTATAACGCAATCTGGAATGGGATGTTCAAACAGCTCATATGGGTGAGACGGTCAGGTGTCCACAAACTTTTGGCCATAAAGCGTATCTAGTTTAACACAGCGAAAGAGCGAGTGAAAGATAAAAAGGCTTTACTTTGAGGCAACTCCTGTCAATGGGCTCCATTGGGATGGATTTGGGATGGACGACTCTCACGTCCTCTCTGCCACACTCGAGTGCTGACCACAACTCCACCACTATGGCCTGGATAAAACCTGTGAGGAACATTTATAGATTAGCAACGCCAATAGATCTGCATGGAAACTAGGGACGCGCTCATCCGATACTATCGGAGCCGATAATGCCCTCAAACCCTCACTAGTGTCTCTTATTTCTTCAATTTAATAAGACCAAAAAAAAAATAAATAAATGTTCCAGAGACATTACAAACTCCATTGTCCTGAAGACGTGTCAGGAAATGTTTAAGTGCTGACACTGGACACTCCTGGAGAGTCACATTTTAAAATGAGTTATTATTAGGTTTAGATTTTGTAGAGTGTCCACCATACAAGTCTCGGTGAACGAGTTGTTACTATAGAAACGATATCGCTTTAAAACAAGTGCATTTACATATGTAAGCCTGTGATTTGCTTGACTGTCATAGAAAATTAATCAAAACAACTCTTAACCAATCAGAATCAAGTATTCAACAGTGCTGTCGTATAAGAAAATGTAAACATGACGATAAGTCAAATGAAACCATATTATTATTATTATTTTTAATTTTGCATTATTTATTGTAAATAGGGGGCACAAAGTTGTATCAAGATACACACACACACACAAACATACACACACACACGTACATACATACATACACACGTACGTACATACATACATACATACATACATACATACATACATACATACATACATACATACATACATACATACATACATACATACATACATACATACATACATACATACATACATACATACATACATACATACATACATACATATATATATATATATATATTTGTAGAGACAGAGAGAAAATAAGAAGATAATCTCTTTCAAATCTGTTCTCTTCATATAAAGTTATAATATAGAATAACTTACCAGAGCTCCGCAGAGCAACAATGCCTGGGGATGTAGCTGCAAACTGGGTCACCATCACCCCATAGCCAAACTTCTCACACCTGCTCACCTTATGGAGAGAAGCAGAAGAGATATATAAGAACAGAAAGAGATGATAGCTGTTTTGGCTTTAGGCTACTGCTATTGCTATTGCTTTAATGTGAACACTGTGAGTAAAGCAGCAGTATGGGAGAATATATTCACTGATGATCCTGAAAAAGAAAAAGAAAACTTCGCCACACATGGAGAGTTTGTCTCCTGGTAACTAATAATACTGCATATTACTTTTCACATTGCTGTGAACTATTGTGCTGGTAAGAAGTAGTAATAGCTTTTGTGCATGAGTTTCAGGCAGTGTTGCATGATGCAGTCTGGGAAAATAAATGGTTGGCTGAGACATAATTGTGATAAAAGCTGGAACATAATGTATGATATAATGATTTACAGATATGGTAGTGATAAAGACCTCTGACAAGGGACGATAAGGAAATCTTAACGGTTATATTGTTATGCTATATTGCGTTATACTGCTATGCGAGAACAATAGAAATGGCGAAGTCTACAATGAAAACGAGAAATAACCTGTCATTTCCTAATTTGTAAAGTCCACCAAATGGGACGTCACACCAAGAATTCACACCAAATTGGACGTCAGTCTATCACAGGGCATCATGCATAGACACATATGAGCAATTTAGTGTAGCCAATCCAGCTATTGGCATGTTTTTGGACAGAAGAAGGAAACCGGATAACCTGGAGGTAACAAGTGCGAACACAAGCTAAACTCCAAACAGACAGTGACCCGAGCTCAGAATCAGACCCAGGACCCTGGAGCTGTGAGGTGCAACACTACTCACTACGCCACCGTACTGCTCATACAGTCCCTGCCAAAAGTATTGGAACAGGAAGGCCAATTCGACTGATTTTCACTATATATTTCATTCTACTGATTTCACTTACATTGAAGACATTTGTGTTTGCGATCAGAAGATGATTATGAGACAATAGCGCAGAATTTCAGCTTTACTTTCCATATATTTACATCCAGAGGTGTTAAGTTAGAATGTGGTACCTAACAGGTGTGCCCTGTTAAATTGATTGTTTAGAGAATTAACACATTTATTCATTTGAAAAAATGAAGTACACCCCATGGAAATTGTTTTCATGGAGATTTCATACGGTTTTCTCTGTACCTGGAGCTTTTTGGTGAACCTGGTGAACATGTAGGCAACACACTCATGAGTGGCTCCGGTTTGTTGAAGAAGCATCAGGCCTTTAGGAGTGGCGGCAAAGTTCAGCAGGTTGTCCAAAAGCATCTCCTCCCAAGCCATTCTGCAGTTTCACAATGAATAAGAAACCAGTTTCAAGCTTTTTATGCAAAATTTAAAAACGTTAGAAAACCTGAATGAAAATACTACAAATACAATGAAAATATGAATCAAAGGAAAATGTGCAAAATGTAATGCTGCCCTGAAGTAGGTTGTTTTTCAATAACAGCACATCTGCCAATGATTACATAATGTTATTAAAGATTACAAGACATTCATGAAAAAAAGTTTATTCCTGTTTTTTGTTTTGTTTATTGTTTTTTTTTTTTTTTTTATGTAAGACAAAAATTTCAGCTTGTCTCATTACTGAGAAAGCCCTCTGTCCTGAAGACCTTCTCGTGTTGTAATATGTCCAGATACAATTTTACCTCTGACTGTTAGAAAGCGCTGACACTGGAGACTCCTTCAATAAATGCAAAGAAAACATCTCCTTACAGAGAACTTCACCATATCAACAATTGCCCATGTTTACGCAGAGCACCCAGACAAATCTCTATGTTAGTTGTTACTATAGAAACAATAATGTATTAGAAGCAGGGTGACCAGACGCAAACAGACCAAATATGGGACATATTTTCTATTTCAGTTTATAACTTACTGAAATATTATCATAGAAACATGACAGAAAAGTAACTAAAACTTTAGTGTAACACTCTCCCAGATTCGGGGAGGGAATGAGGAAGCTGGAGGCAGGCTTGGAACAACTCAAAAGGCACTGTATTCTTTATCTTTCGCCCGTCTCTCCCGTTTTTATTCTCGCCTCGGCTCACTACAACACAGAACATTCAGTACAATTCCCCACAGGTGTGCAATCCTTACCATTTACCTTCTCCAGCTCCGCCCTCCATTCACAAACCCGCGCTCGAGCACGCCCCTGCTTCTTCACTCAGTCTGTTCAAACTCTATTCCCAATCAAAATGTGGGACATCATCTCAAGTTGCAGGATGTGCGATAAAGGACTAAAATGCCGTGTGTTACAACACAAAGCGGGACGTCTGGTCACCCTAATTAGAAGGTACATTCGAATAAATTTTTTTTTTTTAAAAAAAAACAACCTGTAATTTGTTGCTAAAAAAAGTGAATCAATACCTTCCGACCAATTAGAATCGAGCATTAAGTGGCACTGTGGTATAGTAATAAAATAACTTTTGCGTCATGTCCAAAAAAAATAAAACAAAATAAAAGAAATAAATAGAGAGAGATTTCTGGTCCAGTTTCCTACATCCTAAACCCAACTATAAAAATGATTTTCACATCATTTTAATAAGTGCAGTGTAACGCAGGTTTTGATATAAAATCAATGTGTCTGGCTGGCACACAATATTGTGACTATTTCTCTAGGATGACACACGCTGATTCATATTTTCATCTGCCCACGTTTCACAGATCTGAGTAAAAAAAAACCAACTTTTTTTTTTAATGTTGGAGAGAGAGAAAGCTGAAGAGACAAAATCTCACATGCTTTGAAGGTCCTGGGAGGACGATGGTGCGAGAGCTCCAGGAACAGGAGTTGGAATTCGCTCAGAAAGTGAACTCACCTGTAGGGAAAATGCTTCAGAATGAGACGGAACCCCCATAAGACACCCGAACACTTGATCTCACGCTGAAAATATAGCGAATTCCTCACTCTATTAAAGTAGAACGGTCTCACTAGCTCTTACCGAGAATGGAGCTGCATCTCTGTCCCTGCTTCCCTTCACACAAGCATAAGGACAACTCTATACATTTCGGCTATTTTGAAATTTTGAATTACACAACTGAAGTGAAAAACATTTCCGTGACATTTTTTGAAAGAATGTTATTGGCAGCAAACCAACATTTTTTGTCAGGTTTTCCCAGCTCACGCTCCACTATTTTATTTACCTAAACTTTTATCTGATTATACACTTTTATATGAACTACCGTCGCTGTATAGAATGTGCTGTGCAAAGTAACCTGCCTTGAAAGATAGCCGACAAAAGAAATCTGTTCACGTGCTAAGCGAACGGTAGTGTGTGTGAGCACTAACGAGGTTACCTTTCTCCATGCCTGGGCTATGCATTCATGCAGGCTGTAGGGTCTGAGCACCTGCAGCCCCTCGCACGTGTGGTACATCTGACGGCACACGAAAATGAAGGCCCCCTTCACAGCGGCCGAGTTCTGCAGCTCTTCACACGCACGCAGCTCTTTAGCTAGCAGCGCCTGAGTGAACTGCACGATCACATGTGCTGCCGAAATACTGAAACCAAACACAAAACGTTATTATATGCCAAATACTCAAAATAACATTTTACACAGTACAGCCAGATTGACACGGATTATTTGTTTACACACAGTTGGGGATTTTAGGAAAATTTAGAAAAAAAAAAAGTCACAACAGACATTGTGAGCTAAATTGGTTTTCCTTACCCTTCACCCTCAGCAGAGACAATCTTCCTCTCATACAGGAAAAGCGCTAAGCCACGTTCTGTGGTGGCAATTCTCGCAAGCGTGTCTGCTATGTGGGTCAGGCTGCTTTCTGGAGAGTTTAATTTGGCCTGTGAAGTGAAAAACAAATTGAAAAAGGCTTTTGGCAAATTGTGAAATGCTGCAGAATGACAGTTTGGGGCTATAAGCAAAACCATTTGCTGTGTTGTGCTGCATCTCTGCTTTAATATTTATAATAGGTATAGTGTTGAGTCCAGCAGGAATAACTAAAGTTATAAAGCTGAGGCTCAGATCCAGTGGTTTTCAATGATGGACTAAAGTACATGTTACTATGAGACTGTAAGTTACTGTAAGACTAAATTTCTACAAGACTGTAGGTTACTGTGAGATTGTATAATAATGTGAGACTGTAAATTACTGTATGACTGTAAACTAATGTGAGACTGTAAATTACTGTGAGACTGTAAACTAATGTGAGACTGTAAATTACTGTGAGACTAAACTAATGTGAGACTGTAAATTACTGTATGACTGTAAACTAATGTGAGACTGTAAATTACTGTGAGACTGTAAACTAATGTGAGACTGTAAATTACTGTGAGACTGTAAACTAATATGAGACTGTAAACTAATGTGAGACCTTAAATTACTGAGACTGTAAACTTATGAGACTGTAAATTACTGTATGACTGTAAACTAATGTGAGACCTTAAATTACTGTAAGACTGTAAACTAATGTGAGACTGTAAATTACTGTATGACTGTAAACTAATGTGAGACTGTTAATTACTGAGACTGTAAACTAATGTGAGACTGTAAATTACTGTATGACTGTAAACTAATGTGAGACTGTTAATTACTGAGACTGTAAACTAATGTGAGACTGTAAATTACTGTATGACTGTAAACTAATGTGAGACTGTTAATTACTCTGAGACTGCAAACTAATGTGAGACTGTAAATTACTGTATGACTGTAAACTAATGTGAGACCTTAAATTACTGTATGACTGTAAACTAATGAGATTGTAAATTATTGTATGACTGTAAACTAATGTGAGACTGTATGACTGTAAACTAAGGAGATTGTAAATTACTGTATGACTGTAAACTAACGTGAGATTGTAAATTACTGTAAGACTGTAAACTAATGTGAGATTGTAAATTACTGTAAGACTGTAAACTAATGTGAGACCTTAAATTACTGTATGGCTCTAAACTAATACGAGACTGTAAATTACTGTGAGACTCTAAACTAATGTGAGACTGTAAATTACTGTATGACTGTAAACTAATGTGAGACTGTTAATTACTCTGAGACTGCAAACTAATGTGAGACTGTAAATTACTGTATGACTGTAAACTAATGAGACTGTAAATTACTGAGACTGTAAACTAATGTGAGACTGTAAATTACTGTATGACTGTAAATTACTGTATGACTGTAAACTAATGTGAGACTGTAAATTACTGTATGACTAAACTAATGTGAGACTGTAAATTACTGTATGACTGTAAACTAATGTGAGACTGTAAATTACTGAATGACTGTAAACTAATGTGAGACTGTTAATTACTCTGAGACTGTAAACTAATGTGAGACTGTAAATTACTGTATGACTGTAAACTAATGTGAGACTGTAAATTACTGAATGACTGTAAACTAATGTGAGACTGTTAATTACTCTGAGACTGCAAACTAATGTGAGACTGTAAATTACTGTATGACTGTAAACTAATGAGACTGTAAATTACTGAGACTGTAAACTAATGTGAGACTGTAAACTACTGTATGACTGTAAATTACTGTATGACTGTAAACTAATGTGAGACTGTAAATTACTGTATGACTGTAAATTACTGTATGACTAAACTAATGTGAGACTGTAAATTACTGTATGACTGTAAACTAATGTGAGACTGTAAATTACTGAATGACTGTAGACTAATGTGAGTTTAGCAACTTACTAGAAGACTGTAAACTAATGTGACAATGTAAATTACTGTAAGAATGTAAACTAATGTGATAACCTGAAAAATGTTACAAATACTGTCAGTAGAGACTCCAAAAATGCTAACATCACCTCATTGAATGTTTTATCATATCAAAGATTATACTGTACGTCTTTATTGGTTAAGTAACATTTTTTTAAACTCCATTCATTATGAGGATTATATTATGTGCAGCATCCACCAAGCAAGTCTTTGTGAATTATATGTTACTATAAAAAGAATATCGTATTAGGATGAGTACATTTATGTGAACCTGTGATTTGAATTACTGTCAGAGATGCTGGTTTAAAAATTTTTTGTAACCAATCAGCTTCAAGAATTTAACAGCACTGTGGTATAAAACAAATATAACTTTGAGAGTAGCTGTTAGTGATCACCATGTCATAATATTTTTTAAATATTTACAGAAACCACCAACTCATCTTTGAGAACCATGGATCTAAATATCAAAATGAGCTACTTCTTGCTGACCTGTTTCCCTTTGAGCAGAGCGAGGATGGGGACCAGCAGGGTTTCGACAACGGGGATCTGGTACATACATTCCACAGCGCATTCAGTGCGTTCGCACAGGGTCCTCAGGACCTCCATCACCAGAGTGGTGGGGGAGAGAGTGTCTACACAACATCATACAACACATCACATACGTCAGTGTACGCACAGCTGTGCGGTATAATCATGATCCCGCATTTTGTCAACCTGTCCGCTGGGATGTGAGCAGCAACATAATGAAGTACCCGTGCTGAATTTGGTTACCTTTTTCCCCTTGAGCTACCATATGAGCAAAGATATGGATGGAGCTATACATGGCGCATTGAAGAATTGAATCTCTTAGCCACAGAATCTCTGGATAAATTTTTTTTCTACCTGAGCACTTCGTACAGAAATCTTTTTCTCTTTTCAAATGTCAATCACAAATTCCTCATATATGTAGCTTAATGTTTCATTTTAAAAAAAACAGATCAACAGATATAAGACAAACAAAAACTGCTTGATTTTCACCCATAGGCAGCTCTCTGATCTTCATGTTGGCTTATCCTTTTTAACAAAAAAGGCAGTCTTCACAGGTGAAACTGAAGGCTAAAACCAAGAGTAGATGTTCAGAAATATTTATTGTTTAAGCAATCAATCTAGCAGGACACACCTAGGTAACAAGAAACACCTGTCAGTACCAACATTATTGCTTGCTTAAATATCAGGTGGTCTGATACAAATGCTTTATTTCGTTTAACACGTCTAGACGTAAATACCAGGAAAGAAAAGCTGAAATCCTTAACTCTTGTCTCTTTTGATCTCAAACCCAGATGTCTTCGGTCTACAGCACAAACAAATGAATAGGCCTCGTAATCACCGTGTGTGCTCCCTATACAGTACATAACAACGATTCTGTACACTCTACCTAGCGCACTTCTTGTACAATAGAACTCAAATTCAGATTCAGCTATAGAATCTAACTGGAGTCTAACAAAGGGTGTATTCAATCTCCTCTCTATTCTACGTTCATGATATATGAAAGTATTGGCACGCTCGGCTCGGCTCGGCTCAGGCCGCTCACGACTTTTAAAACAAACTTGGCCTGTCTAGTGCTCTACCCGACAGAGAGTGGCAAATAAGACCAACTGGAGGCTTTCGGGCAATATTTTCCTACATAGTCGTGTTACTAGTCACCACCACACAACCTCCGGTGAACTCCTCTTCACCTCTCCTGCGAAACCAACACACGGATAATCCTGGATTCAGGTTAATTACCAACTTGTGCCATGCTGCGGTGTCTGATGGAAAAGTGCTAAAACAGGGTAAGACACCCAGGGAGACTTTAGAGATTAATACAGCTTTACTCAAGGTGTTATTTATTCAGCTCATTAAACATTAGCACAAGGTAGGATTAATGAATCACTGCTTAACGATTAACATTGATTAATTCAGAGAAACATGAGATGTCCATAAAAACCACAGAGTCAGATTGAGGAAGGTGTGTGTCAGACAAGGAAGGAGGCTTTAAGAGTCATTTTACTACTTACAATGAACCATAAAAATACCTTCTTCAGTGGAGCTAAGAATTCCACAGAACTAAGACAAAAACTCTAACTGATATACTTATCTCCATACACAAACACGCCCTAGAGTTAATTTAATCTGGTTAGGAGGTGACACTTGATCCAGTAAGACACACCTGAGTGACTCAAATCGGAGTGATGTGTGTTTGGGTGCTGATACATGATGC
This sequence comes from Ictalurus punctatus, assembly GCF_001660625.3. Classification (NCBI taxonomy): domain Eukaryota; kingdom Metazoa; phylum Chordata; class Actinopteri; order Siluriformes; family Ictaluridae; genus Ictalurus; species Ictalurus punctatus. Next base: position 15,102,912 of record NC_030440.2, on the reverse strand, counting down.
TAATCAGTATCACCACCAAGTCACTGAGAGTCACCGGATCTGGAACATAAAAGAAGGGTGAAGATAATCTTAAGACAAATGCATGAGGAATTTCTGGTGTAGAACGCCATAAAGGTTTTAGTCATTCATCCAAAGCGGGAAGATACAACTGAGATTCAGGAATTTCTGGTCATTAGGCCAAAGCCGTAACCACTGATCCACCACTTCACGCTTTGCCATGCCATACTGACCTCTTTTCTTCCTCACTTTAATGGGGAAAAGCTTTCTCCCGTTGGTGTACATCAGAAGCCTCCCGAGCACGCAGAGCGAGTGAACGAAGTGAGCGTACTCCAGCTCCTTAGCGCTGTAGCAGCTTCTCTGAGCAGAGCCTGAAGACACAGGACATAGAACAGTACGGCTCGTTAAATTTACTTCTGTCTTTCTGTTCATTTCCTACAGCAGCGCAGCTGTGACGGCAGTTCCACCTGCAAGATAACTCACAAATACAGTAGCGCACTCGTTCAAGTATGAGGGGGCGTGCATATCAGACATAGTGTCCCAAAGTCGATTATTTTCCAATAACTGTACATCCTGAAGTGCTTTATTCCTCTTATACCACAGCAATTTGCCAAACCAAACAATAAAATATTTATTAAGAATGACACGTCATACTTTTTAATCGATTTAGGCTACGTTCACACTGATGGGATGAACTGGCGCAAATGCGATCTTTTTTCTTCAATTTACACAGCTTTGGCTGACCTCACTAATGTGCTTGGGTTTGAATGAACACAAATCCCCACAGCCACGCTCTATTGGAATCTAGGGGAAGCCTTCCCAGAAGAGTGGAGGTAATTATAGCAGCAAAGGGGACAATAAATCTGCAGTGGGATGTTCGGCAAGCACATATGGGTGTGATTGGTCAGGTGCCCACATACTTTTGGCCATATCATGTATTAGAACAAGCACATTTATATAAACATGTAATTTGACAGCACAGCTGTTATAGAAAATGACTTAACGCCTTCTGACCAATCAGAATCGAGAATTCAACAGCGCCATGGTGTAATGTGAATTTACTATGTAAACAATAAACCACAGTAACCTGTTCAGCCTTAAAAGCACTTTTTAAAATAGCCCAATGTAAATACGTGGCTGCACAGCACTTTCTGGGTCATGCAGTTCCAAACCAAGGCCAAGACCAAGGCTTCATCACACAGCAGCTGCAGAATCAACGTCAGCAACGTTTACGCAATCAACACAACTCTCACCGCTTAAAGATATCAAATTAGTATACATGGCTTCACAAAAGTAATGCAAATCGGATTTTCGAATGCATCTATCGGTTGCATTCGGACTTGAGTGCGTTTCTAAGCGAAAGAAAGAAATTAGAGTCTTATTTAAATATAAACTTGGGAAAAAGTACAGCCTGTGGAAAAATACAAACTACAGTCTGTGGAACAGCCACGTGAAGTCACATGGCCTCTGCGTTATCTACGGGAACACGATAGAGAGGCGCGGAGCCTCGGAGGAACACGCAGGAACGGCACGTACGGGACACAAAGGCAAAGTTGGCCGTTAGTCGGGAATTTAGAGCCAGACTGCTTACTCAGCACAAGGCAGAAGGCAGATAAAGATAGTGATGTATGAGGAGGAGAAGATATGAAAACGCTCAGTATTTTATAACAGCGTGAAACTAGCCAGTGACAAGCTAACACTTCAAATCATGGTGCTAATTTACACCTGGTTTTGGGAGGCGGACCATAAATAAATAAATAAATAAATAAAATCACACGCAAAACTAATTAACCACATCAAATTGAATTATTTGTCAGTAACACTGATATTTCTTCACTTTCAATTTACGCACTCTTTCTATGTGCCACTTTTTTTCTCTCCGAACCCCCCTCGAATACTTATGTATGAGGGGAAAAAAAGCGTGCTTTGAGCTTGTTGGTGCTTAAATAGCATGTTTAGGCATGTACATCAGTTTTGTAAACAACAATCAAAGTTTATCACACACAATGTGGTCTAATTAAACAGAGAAACACAGGCAGAAACAACTTAGTAGTGACTGACGCTAACTGTAAATATAATGTTGTTTTAGTAGTTCTGACATTTTTTTTTTCCTTAGAAATTTTCCTAAACATCCGAGGAAAATGTTGATATTTCTAATATTTACATCTTGTTTGCACCAGCCTTCTGTCTTCACATTGTTAGTACAAGAGGCTCAACAGCTATGTTCAAGCTAGATAAATTGCTAGCCTCAGTCCTTTAGCTAGGTTACGCTAACTCGGTGTCCTTATTTTCCAGTGATTTAGTTTTCTCACAGCTTGAAAACCAAAAGCATTGTGTTCACCTTCAAGAGCTCCAATACTGTATTACGTACAATATATTTCAGTGTTTATATAGAAAATTCATGAATGTGTTGATATTTAGAACAACCGGCAATCATATTAGGGAATGCTAATGAAATGATTTATTCTATGATAACTCAGTTAATTTGTAAGGTCCAGTTATGTTCTCGTGCACGGCTCTTTTTGGTGTTTAAATGCCATGACTGGGCGAAACATTAGCTGCTCCTCTCGATAGCTTCCAGACACTATACTAGTGGTCACCGACCCTGTTCCTGGAGATCTACCTTCCTGAAGACTTTAGGTCCAAGCATAATGGTGCCCACCTGACCATCTTGCTCAACTAAAACAGGTGTGTTAGATTTTGGTTGGAGATGAAACCTGCAGGAAGGTGCGTAGATCTCAACGAAGAGGCTTGGTGGACACGCCTCTATGTTTATGAGCCATCAGCCAGTGTAAATGGTTATCAGGCTTTCAGCTCCTGATAATAAATACATTACTAAAATAATATTGCTGAAATAATTACCCAATTACACCACAGTTACTCTGTGATGTTTCCTATAAATCTTTCCTATAATCCATACACATACCAATCTGTTGATGCTCCATAGCATGAGTGATCTCCAAGGTTCCCTCTCTGACAGCATCACAGGACTCCAAGTAATAAATGCACTGCTGAAGAGCTGTAACAATCTGAAAGGAAAATCGAGCATTCATAAAGTTTAGGTTCTCCAGTAAATACATTTAGAGTCCCTTTCCCAGCAAAATACTCTGAATTGGTTTGGGCTTCTCACCCCTTGACAAGTCCATGATAATACTATGAAACTATTCATTTTATTCATTCAATTAAAGTATTCATATAATAACATGTGCATCCTGTTGTGTTCATGTTGTTCACGGCTGGGTTCAAACAACAGTCAAACGAAATCTTTGGTATTGTACATGCGTTGGAGTTGGCATTGTGTGACAGTAAGTGGTTATTGTTTATAATGGTGTAAATCAAACAGATAAATGACTGATGACACAATATAGTGTATGACCAAAAGTTTGTGGACAGCCGTCCATGTGCTTGTTAAACATCCCATTCCAGATTTACTCCCTCTCCACTCTTCTGGGAAGGTTTTCGACTAGATTTTGGGGCGTGAATGTGTGCTCATTCAGCCACAAGCGCATTAGTGAGGTGAGACAATGATGTCGGGTGAGAAGGACTGTGGTGCAGTCGGCATTCCAGTTCATTCCAACGGTGTTCAGAGAAGGTGATGTCAGGGCTCTGTGCAGGCCACTTGAGTTTTTCCACACCAACCTTGGCGAACCATGTCTTCATGGAGCTCGCTTTGTCCACAAGTGCACTGTCATTCTGGAACTATGAGGTTTGGGTCTCTTAGTTCCAGTGAATGGAAATTGTAATGCTACAGTATACAAAGTCATTCTATACAATTGTGTGCTTTCAACTTTGTGGCAACAGTTTGGGGAAGGAACACATTTGGGTGTGATGGCCGTATAGTGTATCTCTCGAAATGTATTGTGAGATATGCATTCATGAGCTGAACTAATTTGATCATCATTTGCAGGGACTTGTATGGAAGATGGGATTTTGGTTTTGTTGATATGGTGAGATTTTCAATGTGAAGACAGAGCATTTATAGAAGGAGTCTCCAGCATCAGTGCTCTGTAACAATCAGAGGTAGAGCTGCAGTTTGAAGTTTTCCCAACACAGGAAAGTCTTCCGGATAGTGAGGTTTGCATTTTGTGGTTCCTCAGTAACATCACACGCTGATGAGGGAACGATGGTCTATAGCTGCTATAACGCAAGTGATAACAGGAACTGACACAAAGTGGAACTATTAATGGATAAAATGTGATCAATATATAAACATTTGCTGTGGTATAAACGGAATAAAACACTTCAAGACATGTTATAGGAGATTTTTTTTTTAAACCAATTCACTGCATCTTTGTTGATTATTGTCCTATATACTGTTAGCACAGTTTCATCCCATACAGAAAACATTAACAAACATAAAACAAGTATGAGACTAAATAACAACAGCAGATATCACAAAAACAGTTTGTCAAATAATAAAACAAATAAAATGAGAAGAAAACTATTGGAATATTAGGGTACAAATATGTCTAATAAAAATGGCAGCTAAATGAATAAATGGTCATATAAACCACTACGAAGACTTTAACAGCACTGACCCTCTCTCAAACTCACCACTGGCTTGTATTTTCGCTCAAGAAGCTTCAAGACCACTGTCCTGCTGTAGTAGCCATGCTGGAGGGAAACAGCAAACAGGAAAGCTAATTAGTTACAGCAGGATGTCAGTTCTCAGAAAGACGAATCTGCTTCTGAACAACTGATTAACCCTTACTCGGTTCTTTACTCAGTAATGGACATTTCCTTGAAGAACAAAAGATAAAGAACGGGCATGGTAATACAACAGGTTACATTGCCTTCTCAGAGCGCCAGCGTTCCTGTTTCAATCCCTAGGTCCTTATGTGTGAATGTGTGTGTGTGTGGGTGTGTGTGTATATGGTGCCCTGTGATGGACTGCCGTTCCATCCAGTCTGCATTCCTACATTGCACCCAGCGATCCCTAACCAGGAGAAAGGGAAGATGAATGAATGAATAAATAAATATATAAATAAAGCCTAACATATCTAATGTTCATCCTAATAATGAGAAGCAGAAATACTAATTATGAAAATGTTTGGAAATCCTCCCGATTACGGTGTGTGTGTGTGAATACAAGACGATGAAAATGTGGCTCACGACAAAATTAAAAAAATCACTTTTCAAACCGCATCACTTTTAAATAACTTCTGTAATACAAATGTGATTTCTTTTTATTCTTAAATCTGTACACACAGACAACAGAATTATTCATTTTTAAAAGGTTACACTTCTAGAGGCCATTTTATCTTAAACACCAGGGTTACGGTCAACGTGGTACGTGGCTCACCATCCACCTCTTGAACCAATTGGCTTTGATATCCAACAGAGACAGGAAGTGGACCGGTTCTAGAACTTTCTCCGAGCCGTGAGCAGACACGCCGTGTTCGGGATGTAGAGAGAGAAGAGCGAGTGTGCTCTCGATAATTTCCTCCATGTACCTAGAGGACAGGAATAGAAAAAAAATTACAATGAAAACCCTAATAAACGTCTGCTGGAGAACACACAGCAGACGTGCTTGTGTGTGAAGAGCTACAGCTCACTTCTCAGGATGCCGGATCCAAAATGTGGTCACTTCTTTCTGGAAGTCATTCATTAAGCGTATCTGGGTAAACGAGAGGTCAAAAAAAGGGGGAAATTAAAAATTAAATACCGCAGTCCAGTTAATCTATAGCCGAATAAGATAGAAGAAGACAGAAGTAGCCACACACTTGTTTAAGGAGCCGAGTGATATCGGGCCTGTTAACATCCATGAGCGCTGACTCAGAGGGGAAACTCAGCTTGTGATACAGGAAGTCGCTCTCCAGACTTTTCACTACAAACCAAAAAACAGACACAAGAACCAGAACCGCATATGTACAGATGTTCATTAAAATAACGAATAAATTTTAAAAATCTACACGAATTCACACATTTATTACCCAGGCTGGTGTAGATTTCCCTCGTCACATTTAGAGGAGAGGTCGAAAATGTTTTCGCAAAGAAGCGCAACACTTTGTCCTGCACAAAAATAAATACGTTCATAAATGCTGAATGAAAAGGATCGTCCTACGGGGGTCAGAACTGTAAAAAAGTGAGATTTTTTTTTGGAAGAGGCAAAAGACGAACACATTTTTCACAACTCGGAGACAGAAAAAGACCCTCTGGAGAGCTGATTTTTACCAAAAAAATACAAGAGGAACCGCACACACAAAGTCGATGAGGATGCAAAATGCGTTCACGTTAGCTCATCATGGAAACTGCCTCTGAGGTTGCAAAACATATTTTTTAAAAATCCCTTGCATGAGCGCATATCGCAGTTTAAAAGCCGCTGTGAAATGATGGAAATGCTCAATCATCGAGCTGTGAAAGAACCCGGGAGCTGAAAACGGGAAAGCTTGGACTGAAGATATATTTCTGATCATCCGAAAGACATTTTATAAAGGCTTACGGGCGACATTTGTTTTTAAGCCAAATGTTATTAATGCCTATGTATATTGTATATATGTTTCTCAATTAAAATGTAGTTTAAATAGTAGTAATGTTTGTTTGTTTTTGTTTTTTTTACTTAAAACAAGTAGTTTTATCTTCAAATTTATAACTTAAAATTTATAACTGGTCATTGAATAAATCCATCCATCCATACCGCTTATCCTATACAGGGTCGCGGGGGAACATGGAGCCTATACCAGGGGACTTGGGGCACAAGGCAGGGGACACCCTGGACGGGGCGCCAGCCAATCGCAGGGCACAATCGCACAAACGTTCACATTCACACGCCCATTCACACACTACAGACAATTTGGAAATGCCAGTCAAAGTACAACGCATGTCTTTGGACTGTGGGAGGAAACCGGAGTACCTGGAGGAAAGCCCAGAAGCAGAGGACAAATGTGCTAATCACTGAAATCACCGTGCCCCCATCGAATTAATCCAGATGTGTCATTTCGTAGCGTTTATGTCTTTATATATTCTACTACAATAGTAAAAATAGTCAAAATGAGCAGATGTGTCCACACGCTTTGGTGGAGTAAGTGTTAATAAATGAAGACTCTCAGGTCTGAATTAATAAACCATGTGGAATGCATTAATATGGCTGATTTAATGCCATTAAATTCCCTGTTACTTTCCCTCTAATGGAAGCAACTGTGTACGGAATAAGATATTTAAATTGCTGGTTTTTTTTATTGTTGTTGATTTGCAGAGTGTTAAATATGTATTAAAACTTGCAGTCTGCCTCAATTGCTCTTTCACCAAGGTCCTAAAACAGTGTTAGCTACAACGGGAGCGCATAAGTAGCCCAATTCTTCCGGAAAATCCACATACTGTATGTAAACCAGCTCCTCTACCCTGACCAGCATGCACGGCACGACTGTGTATACAGGAACTAAGAAAGTCATGAACAACAGCTGGTCAAAGTGGGACAACAGATAATGGTGTAAGGTTGTTGCTGTGGTTACACGTGCAAGTACGTGAATTTAAAATTTAAAAGAATCCAAACAGGCTGATTAGTTCTCACGCTGAGGTCGGGATCTGGGTCAGCGAGAGCAGCCGAGAGGTTTCGGCGTAGACCTGTCCAGCTCTCACAGCTCAGCACATCAGAAGGAGGAGCGCAGCACAGCAATTGCAAGGCTTCCCAGCGTACCTACACACACACACACACACACACAAATACTCACTGATCCAAGTCCTGCCTCACGGTCAGAGATATTAATAAAGAAATAAAGCACATAAAGATTAATAATCATTTATACAAACATGTATATATACCTCTCTTGGCCTGCTTGGATCGAGCTTCTCAGAAATGACCTGGAGCTGCTCCTGTTTGATGAAGCCATAGCTCTGCTCAACAAGTAAAAAACACATCCATTAAAGGTTGCTTTATTTGAAAAAAGATTTATAGATTATTTTCCTATAACAGCACTTCCCATAACATTTCATTTCTCTTACACTACAGCAATTTTTATCCATTTACAGTTACTGTTATGGAACACTGTAGAAACGCGTTAGTTCCTGTTATTACTTATATTTATTATTAGCCTAATAATAAAACAGATTATTATCCATGTACTGTATTATTAGTCTTAGGTCATGTGGCATGACATACAATTCCCTGTTAATTAGTTATTGCTACAGAAATTATAGTATAACAGTAAACAACGAGCGCATTCAATTTGTTCAATTTAAAGTCCCAGTGCAGTGTTATTTGATGTGTTGACATAACTACCACTGAAACAGGAAGTCAGGGACGAGACATAACGAGTGGCTCCGCCCCCTTTTTAAAAATAGCAAATAGCGGGCTGTACTCTATAGTTAGTATCATGGATTTTTAGAATGTTAGGGGGCGGGACACTTCGGATTCTAGAGAGCATTTGTTTGGACAGAAAATCTGATGAGAAGCCGAAGTGCCGAATGATGTCATCGACTGTCAATTTTGAAAGCGTATATCTTCTAAATGCGAATTAGGTCACTGTTTTGGAGCAACACCAGCTTACAGATAACCACGAGGCTGACATGTTCATACTAAAAGCCTCAAAACTTAAATTTTGATTACATGGGCACTTTAATAAACCTGTGATCTGCCTTGCAGCTGGCACTAGAGTCAGAGTTGATGTTACTGAAAATGAATCACCCATCGACCAATCAGATTAGAGAATTCAACAAGGATGTGGAATTTATTTTTGTATCATGTGAATGCCACAATTCATCACAAAATGATTAACAGGCAATATTGGGCAGTCCTACTTTAAGTGGAAGCAGAGAGGAGAGTTATTATTACTTATTACCTGATTAAAAGAGGAGTCGCTGTCGGAGCAGTTGTCCGTGTAGTGGCAGCTCGACTGGTCACGCTGGTTTGTGCCGCTCGTCTCCTCCTTCTTAAGCTGATCCTCCTCAAATTTGTTCAGCAGTGACTCCACGATCACCGTCATGGTCTGCTTTAAGGTCTGCATCATCTGCTTATACCTATCACACATCATCACTACGTCGTCTATCTAACATGATCAACAGAACTCAACTCAAAGCAGAGACGGGTAGAGCTACATACTGTGCAGATTCTCTGGTTCTTCTAGTCACAGCGTGGACCAGCGTGTCCTGCCCGGACCCGACGCCGTGGCCGTCTCCCCTGGAACAGCTCTCCGTTTCCTCCTCGATAACGGCCCCCAGGCTGCTCTCCACGTACTGACGCAGATACTTAACGAACTCATAACTAAAACATAAAGAAACAAGACGGAAACATAATGCAGCTTTGTGAAAAATAAAAAAAAATAAAAGAAAAGGTCACCTTACTTGTGGAAGTTCTTGTCGGTCTCCTCCAGGTGAAGCAGGATCTCCTCGGCGCATTCCACCGATGGCGCGTTGGTGATTCGTTCTCGCACGCTCTTCAGAAGCTGTCTGAGCAGGGACTGGAGCTCGGCCTCGTCCTCCGAGGAAAAAAACTGCGACATCGCTCTGAAGGAGGTGTGATACGCTCCTCTTCATGAGGTTCCTGTGCAAATATAGACATCTTATCAAAATCACAGGTGATCACAGGTGAATAACCACTCAGATACCTCAATAACCACACGCAAGAGTAGAACAACCACAGTTACCTTTGTATACCCTAGCTAAATGAGCAGTATCACTGTTGATTTGGCCATAAATATAGACCCCCTTTCATGAACCTTGTATCCGTATCACATGACCTACTCATAATATTTTGTGAAACCCGATTACTGTGGTAATATGCAAATCGGTAGTATGCAAACCAGCTCTTTTTTATTCCAGATAACATCACAGCTGGAGAAAACGTGACACTGTAATCAAAGCAGGACCTGAAAGCATCAAGTAAAAGCATACGAGCCATTCATGTACACTATACGGCCAAAAGTATGTGGACACTTGTCTCAAATGTCTTTGTACTCTGTAGCATTATAACTTCCCTTTACTGGAACCAAGAGGTCCAGCATGACAATGCCTTTGTACACAAAGCGAACTCCATGAACACATGGTTTGTCGAGGTTAGAGTGGAAGAACTCAAGTGTCCTGCACAAAGCCCTGACCTCAACCCCAGTGAACACCTTTTGGGTGAATTGGAACACTGATTGTTTGCAAGGTAGTCTCACTTGAAATTAATGCACAACCTCACTGAACTACAACATCTAGTGGAAAGCATTTGCAGAAAAGTGAAGGTTTTCATGTTAATGTCCACAGTTTTGGAATGGGCACATATGGGTGTGATGTGGGGAGGTTGGGGTTAGAGCACAGGTTCAGCCATGATAAAGCGCCCCTGGAGCAGAGAGGGTTAAGGGCCTTGTTCAAGGGCCCAGCAGTGGCAGCTTGGCAGTGCGAACCCCCGACCTTCAGATCAGTAACCCAGAGCCTTAACCGCCAAGTAACTGTAAGGGATAATCCACGGCTAGGTGTGCGTTACATGATTTTAAACGCGCGACGTGGAGGCAAAGAAACACCCGACACGAAGCGAAGTGCACTGAAAAGGTAACGCACACCTAGCCGTGGATTATCCCGCTTTTATACCGTGGTCACTTGCCAGCATTGACAAGTTAAATCTATTTTTGATGTTTGTGGTTTGAGGTTACTGTATGCAGGTGTAACTGTATGTTACTATGGTTAGAGTTGTTCATAGGCAGCGCGTTAATTTCACCTGTGAACAGTGATTAAACTGACATGAACCACCTGTGCACTACACGGTTTGAATGCACACCTTCCAGCCAATCAGAATCAAGTATTCAAACAGACCATGGTATAAACAAACACTAAAATATTAGAAAGAGCGCAGTGCTATTAACCCATCTTTCAAGTTACGGCCGGAACTACTTTCCAGGCCGTGCTGTTATACAAAAATAATGCGCGCCTTCTGACCAATCAGATTCGAGCATTCAACCGCTCTGCGGTATAATCCGGTAATAACGCGCATTAATATATAAACCTGTGCTTTGCCTTGTAGCCGGAACTACTGTCAGAGCTGCAGCTCTGGTTAAATTAATCTGCACCTTCTGACCAATCAATCGTGATTCTTCAACAGCGCTGTGGTATATATGTACTATAGCATTTAGTATATGAATTGTCCAAACATATACATTTAAATATAATAACGAATGTAACGTTTTAGCTGCATTTCTAGCTAACTCACATAGCTAGCTAAACCAAGATTAACAACAAATAGACAACCCATTATATCCGCTTGCTAACTTTGCTAACACAGCGTTTCAAGTAAAAGCACAGGGTTACCTGTTTCCAAAAAAAAACCTCATCCCATTTTCGAGAATGTTCCTTTAGTGGCCATTGGAGAAGAACAATATTCCCGACTCAAACGGTGAACGAGACTGCGACGCTTTACTAGAATTCACGGCTAAGTCACAAATGGCAACCTGATGTACATGTCGCGCCCTGCAGAGTGCGTATAAATCACTGTGCTTCACCTTAATGTAGGGAACTTAAATAGGAAGTAGAGAGCGATTTGGAACACGACCCGAAAGCCTGCCTTTATACAATACATCTGGTGTTTCTATGGAGACAGCAAGCTTAGAAGCGCGAGCTATCGAATAAACGCAGGAGGCAGACTTCACTGAGGAAATAATCAAGTGTAAAGTGATTTTTTTTTTTATATAAAAAAAATTACACAAATATAGAGTTAGGTGGTTGTGTTTGGAATAAATGATAAGAACAAATTGAGGACGCGTTCTAACGTTTCAAGAATGAGCGAACTATCGCTTTAAAGGCAGTCACGTGGTTTTGTGAACGCTTCTTCTTCCGGGTTTGATGTTTTGGTTCACTCTATAGGCATCAGAGAGGGGAGAATAAAATAAAGAATAAAATAAAAGAAGTTGTCTGTAGGTTTTGAGCTGTACTAGGTTTACGTGGGGGATTTAATCATGGCTGCAGTTGACAGTTTTCCACTGCTGTTTAGAGAAATCACCAGATCCTGCAGCTGTTATGTAGAAACGCTTGCATTAGTGGGTGCACTCTATACTGCAAGTAAAGCTGTTACACTAATGAGGGACTGCTATAGTCTGATAAGGCTTCACTTCATCCCGCGTCTTGTTTACCCTAGAGATCTTGTGCACAGATATGGAAAATGGGCTGTCATTAGTGGTGAGTTAATACTGTATCAATGGGATGTCCAGCACAGTTTTGGTTCCCAACCCTGATCCTGGAGTTGGTGCAGAACAGAGGGTACTCCAGGACCAGGGTTGGGAACCTGTACTGTACCACACCTAAATCCTGACAAACTCCTTTACATGTCTTTCATACAGGTGCATCAGAGGCGATAGCTAAAGCATACACCGAGGAACTGGCCAGGCATGGTGTATGTGTCATCCTCATTACCACTGACACTACCGATCTAAATGACACCGCCAAGACCATCTCTGACATGCATGGAGTCGAGGCTATCCTAGTGGAGGCAGATTTCAGCCACGGTGCCTTGACCTGCAACCCCATTAAAGATGCGATCAAGGACAAAGACGTCGGATTTGTCATAAACTGCCTGAATTCGTCTCTGGACATCCCCCGAGACTTCCACGATATATCTGAGTGCGAGCTGTGGCAGATTATAAACAACAGCATATCTGCAGCCTCGCTGATCACCCGCCTGGCTCTGCCCGGGATGGCTGAGAGGCGAAGAGGTGTAGTTGTTAATATTTCATCAGGAAGATGCTCCAGGCCCTGTGCACGGAAGGCTCTGCTCTCTGCGTCCACGGTCAGACATCAGTTCATGTCCTGTTACACATATTAACCCTTATGACATGTTTTAAACGTTTATTAAAAGCACAACAGTACTCGAATTATTGTCCTTCACCTCATTTTCTCTAACCCTAGAGTCTCATTTATTTCCTCAGGCTTTCTTTGACCACTTCAGTCGTGCCCTGCATTATGAATACGGCCACCGTGGAGTGTTTGTGCAGAGTTTGTTTCCCGGCAAAGTGGCCTCTGAGGAAGATGATGGTAGTTGGTTGGTTCCACAGCCTCATGTTTATGCTAGACATGCTCTGTCTACTCTAGGCATCTCGCACAGAACTACAGGATACTGGCCTCACACACTACAGGTACGATACAGATGCCTGGTCTGAAATTTCTGATATATTCACAATGATCCTAAATGCTGACTCGAGTTGCTGCATTTGTCTGTATTTTTTCGTGTTCCTTCCAGCTTGGACTTATGCGGTGTGTGCCAGAGTGGATCTGGGTGACGGGAGCATGTGTCATGTGTAGGACGACCTAAAAGCTCAGACTTTCACTGGGATAAGCAGTGTATAATATCATGTTGCAGTGTTTAACAGCGTAGAAATACAGGAACGTGACTATTTTACATTGTCTATACGTGCAGTACACTTCTGCATTTCTTGTGTTGCCCAACATATTGTGAAGAAATACCGTATGATGACTATCCATGATCACTTTCAGCTTGCTTAGTGATAATATTGTTGTGTTATAAACAACTTCAAGAGTGACTAATATTCTATATACATCAGTGGTGTTTTGTGTGTACTGGTTATATAAAATGGTGATGTATTTATTTTTGCTAGAGCTTACATTTTTCATGCTCTCGATTTGACAGTGCAGGTTTGACTCCCAATTCCCAATAAAGTACAACTAAACTATGTATTCCGATGTATTAATCTTTTTAGTAAGTCATATTACAGATACTTTATGCTACATCAAGACTAAAACACTCTACCATGCTGTTACAGGACAATACTGTCACCGCCCCAGTTGATCGTTTAGCTATGACCTCACGTACTGAAGTGTTTTATTCCCAGCATTGGAGAGTTACGGGATACACGTAACTGTGTTACGTAATCAGGATATTAAAAAAAACTGGTAACTGTAGTCCGTTATAGTTACATCAAAAAACAAAGTAATCTGATCACAGGTACATTTAAAAAAAAAAAAAAAAAAAACGGGAATACTATCAGCATTACAGTTTATTTTCGTTTAAAACCAAAGAAACGAGTCTTCGTGACATAACACGATATAGACCGCTGCTTGATTATAGTTCTGGTTCTCTCTTGCTAGTCATGACTCACATGAGCAAACTCCTGGTACGTTAATACGAGTTAATTTGGTAGAAATGAACACAAATTGTTCTCTGAAATGCTTTTGTGATGTAATGTTACCCGCATCGGGGACAATGAGCTTTTATTTATTTATTGACTTACTTACGTACTTATTTATTTTATTAATTAAAACAAATCCGAACATTAACCATGTTTTTAAGCTCGAAAACAAACTCTATAAATGAAAGTATTTCCGATCATATTGCTTTTCTCTTGACTTTATTTACCTATGAAGTAATCCGACTACATTACTTTCATATTGTGATACTTGGATTACGTTACTGATGACATTTTTTCGGCAGTGATTTATAACTGTGGCGGAATATACATTTTCAAACCCTGTTTATTCCTGACAGCAATTTGTCAACACGATCAAAGAGTTTTATTTACTTCTTATACTTCTATAGTTACATTTCCTGTTGTACTGTAGAATGTACAGAAAGCGAGTTTCTTATGTTATCACTTATGTTATAGCAGCTAATGTATGAAAAGTCAACCCCCCCCCCCCCGGCCCCCGACTTTCTCTTGAAGTAATTTTGTTTTAATTCCTCTTATACAGCAACCATTTGCCAAATAACGTTTCTTAAAATAAATAAAGAACATGTCATGCTCTTTATCCGTTTGTGGTCACTTTAATATTGTGGAACGTCCACAAAACAAGTTAGTTCCTGTCCCGTGGCCAACGTTATTTATTTATTTATTTATTTATTTATTTATTTTCCTGAAAGACTTTCTGAAAAAAGATCTTAGGGGTATCATAAAATCCACACGCTTCTTGATGAAATCTGTGTGTAAACGATTAAACATTTTGTAAGTACATGAATGTGTTGGAACCTTCACGCGTTCCATCAGGATGACATCTCTGAGATAAACGGAGTGTCGTATAGGTTCAGATAGAGCCGCCTGGGTAAGAAAAAAACCGTCGGACAGCCCTCGCTTTGGGTTTTTGCATCTGTCCAGCCTTCAAGACACCCGCGCCTTCTCTCCCGTCTCTCTCGGTAGGTAAGTGGGGAAAACAACTTCAGACTTAGAGTAACATGAAGTCATTTATTAGGACAAAATAATAGCATGCAAACCGATGAGACGTAGCTGCTGTAGGTGTAATTTGAAATACTACGAAATGCTAATAAATAGTTTTGTGGATTGTAAATGACACTTTTTTTTTTATTGGCTTTTGGATAACATGATATTTACAGCCTTTAACAAACACCTGTAGTGTCAAAGCATATCATTATGCTAGTACAAATAAGAATACTAGTAAGGTACTAGGAGGTTTCGCAACTATTTTATAGCCTACTGTATATTCTAATAACGATGCATGTAAGATTTCCATTAACTCACTGTCTTTTCATTGCATTGATATTACTACTATTGTGTATTTACCTAGTTTTAATATGTTTCAATTTTTAAAACCTATTTTAAAATTTCTGATCTATGAATTAAATGTACACGTTTTTTTTATTTAATTTTCCATAGCAGTCTGTTGTACTAGTTTCGAAATCAAAGCCCAAGCATTTCATACTTTCAGCGAAATTCCGCTTTTATGACAGATAAAAACTGTTTTTATCTTATTTCTCGTGGAAGCCCGGTCACGTCGTGGGTACAAACAGTAATTATTAGCTTAATTAACTACATTTTAGCTCCTTTTCTTTTGAGATCCGGATTAGGTCTGGATATTTAAACAAGGTCAAAGCCTTGGTTCCCACCACACTCAAGAAGCTCTCACCAGAGACCTTGCTCACACCTTATCAATAAGCACAACATCTCGTTTGTTCTGATAGTGGCATGTTAGATGGTCCATTTGTTTGCAGTGTAACCCTTGCGTTAACCTTTTAGCAGGAGGGGAATAGTACTCTGGATTCGTTTATTCTTCTGTTAGACGGTAATATGTTAAAATGAAAGAAATGTAAGGATGTTCCGCAAATACAAATAACATGTTAAGTACGGAAGAAAGCACAACAAGGCTGGTGGTTAGAGGAAAATAATCAACGGTGGGGTGGTGTAATGGGGCATGAAATGAAGCGGAGTTACTGCTGCCAACCCAAAGTGGATTATTTTTCAGTTACAGCATGTCAAGTGTTTTATTCGTCTTGTACCGCAGCAACCTGCGAATTCTAAAACTTTTTTAAATTATTCATTCATTTATTTCTTACTTAATGAGCTGCCCATCATATTTTCTTTTATCCTTTTATAGTTACATCTAATGTTAACAAGTTCCTCTTATAACTTATGTTGCACTATAGCAACTACAGTATAAAATCATTCCCTCAACAGTTTATTTATAACATAACCAGCCGTATGAAGCCGTGGCAGTAAACTTACTGACTGTTACAAAGTGTTGGCACTGGAGACTCCTTCCGTAAAAGTTCTTCACCGTATCAACAATTATATGTAATTAAATAACAAATGATAATTATTATTACAGTCAGGCTTAGATTATTGTGGAGTGTTACCATGGAAACGATCATGTATTAGAACGTACGCAATTTGTCTTTGTCTTGCAGCCAGGACTACTCTTTAGAGTTATAGAAAATGATTCAACACCTTCTGACCAATCAGAATCAGCAATTCACCAGTGCTGTGGGATAATAATAAATACATGATGTACAGTGACATGCTTTAATAGTCCAGTTTAAAACAGTGCACCAATCGAGTACGGCGTCTTTCTATGCCATTATAGGTCAGGAACATGCGCTCTAATAAAAATGGTTGTTTAGATAGTTAAGAGTTCTTTACGCACGTCCAGCAGAGCGGAACTGTCTTACTGGACAGTGTCAGTAGGATGTGCACCCGGATGAATATGTCTCTGAGGTTGTCTTTTGTGAATCATTTCCAAGCAGAACACATAACTAACACTCCTATGTTCCTGTATAACGACTGTTGGTTGCATAAGGTCAAATCTGTGTTCGACGTGTAAAACTGAGCCTTCAACTCAGTTCAAAATGGAGCCTTCAATCACAACAAATCAATCCCATAGAAACATGGGAATATTTGAAACAGCAGGTGTTTTAATGATAATGAGTCTTTATTGATCACATATACATATGCAGAGTGAAATTGTTTTCTTCGCATACCCCAGCATGTCAGGAAGTTTGGGTCAGAGCATAGGGTCAGCCATGATACAGCGCCCCCTGGAGCAGAGAGGGTTAAGGGCCTTGCTCAAGGGCCCAACGGTGGCAGCTTGGCAGTGCTGGGGCTTGAACCCCTGACCTTCTGATCAGTAACCCAGAGCCTTAACTGAAAAGCCACCAGGGGCAGGAGGAAACTAAAAATGAACTGCAGGAGTGTAGCACAAATATCATGTCTAGTGGAGCCATGACTAATTATTAGTTCAGTTGATTGATTTATAAAGCATGTTTTAAACATCAGATGTTGAAACCAAAGCGCTGTACAAGAAACATAAAACAGAATTCTAACCAATTAAGAGTAAACAAAAAACAAAGATAAGACCAATGAAAAGTTTATACCCTCAATTATAACCTAAAACATGCAAATAAGTCTTCAACGAAGATGTAAACACAGAAACGGAAGGGGAAGATCTGATGTGAAGAGGAAGACTATTCCAAAGCCTAGGAGCAGCCACGGAGAAAGCCCGGTCCCCTTGCGCCTTAAAACGTGAAACGAGGAACCGAGAGCAGTAATTGACTGGATGACCGAAGGCGCCTTGAAGCAGTGTACGGGGTGAGAAGATCACAAATATACTGTGGAGCAAGTCCATGCAAAGCTTTAAAAACAAAAAGTTTAAAAAATTTTAAAATCAGAACAGAACTTGACCGGTAACCAGTGAAGAGAAGCGAGCACAGGTGTAATTATTACAAAATAAATGACAAATAGGACTACTGAGCTGACTCTATAGATCTACCTATAACTGTTTGTCTGTATTACATAACCACTGTTATACCACACTGTTATTTCCAGTCATTTATTCTCATGTTTATCTCATATTTTTGATACTTCTTCTCCAGGTGACCCATTTAACTGAAGATGGGTGACTGGGACCTCCTCAGCCGGTTGCTAGACAAGGTTCAGAAACACTCAACGGTAGTCGGGAAGATCTGGCTGACTGTGCTGTTTGTCTTCAGGATACTCGTGCTTGGAGCCGGTGCTGAGAAAGTGTGGGGTGACGAGCAGTCCGATTTCATCTGCAACACACAGCAACCCGGCTGCGAAAACGTCTGCTACGATCACGCGTTCCCAATCTCCCACATTCGCTTCTGGGTGCTGCAGATCATCTCGGTGTCCGCTCCTACTCTGGTCTACCTGGGCCATGTCCTGCACGTCATAAACGAGGAGAAGGGTATGAGAGAAGCTATGAAGAAGGCCCCGAATGATCAGGCCAACATGTTCCAAAGTAAAGGCCTGAAACGTCCTAAATACAGCAACGACAGTGGGAAAGTCAGCATCCAAGGTCGTCTGCTGAGAAGCTACATTTTGAATTTGCTTTGCAAGATCTTGCTGGAGGTTGGATTTGTTTTAGGACAGTATTACCTCTACGGCTTTACGCTTCATGCTCAATATGTATGTAGTCGCTTCCCGTGCCCTCACAAAGTCGACTGTTTTCTGTCAAGACCAACCGAGAAGAACATTTTCATTTGGTTTATGCTAGTGGTGTCCTGCGTGTCATTGCTGCTGAACCTCATTGAGGTCTTCTACCTGTGTGTCAAGAAGGTCGGTGAGTGCCTGAACCGTAAGAGCAACTACAATGTAACCTCTGTGACCCCGGTTTTGACCAAGAAGACTTTTGAAAACAAAGACCACATGTTACAGAACTGGATGAAACGTGAGCTTCACCTTCAGAAAAAGGAAGTCGCCAATGAAGTTGGCAAGCATGCAATTTTGGAAGACCAAAACACCAATGACGTGGAAGAGGTTCATATCTGAGCTTCGTAAACAGAAACTTTCTCAAGGCCAGCTGATACAAATATCAGTGATATCAGTTTCGTCCATGTTGCACAGTACACAATAGGGCCAAAAGTATGTGGACACCTGTCTATCACAGCCCTATGTGCTTGTTGAACATCCCATTCCAAAACCATGGGCATTAACATGGAGTTGGTTCCCCTCCACCTTTGCTGCTATAATAACCTCCATTCTTCTGGGAAGACTTTCCACTAGATTTTTGAGTGTGGTTGTGGGAGTTTGTGCCCCATACATTCACAAGAGCATTAGTGAGGTCGAGCACTGATATCATGTGAGAAGGCCTGGAGCAGAGTCACTGTTTCAATTCATCACAAAGGTGTTCATTCCATCCATCCATTTTCTATACCGCTTATCCCTCAGGGTCACGGGCACTATCACATACACAGTCACACACCCAGTCATACGCTACGGACACTTTGGACATGCCAAACAGCCTACCATGCATGTCTTTGGTCTGGGGGAGGAAACCCAGAGTATCCGTAGTAAAGCTCAGGAGAACATGCAAACCACAGGGAGAACATGCAAGCTCCACACACACAGGGCAGTGGTGGGAATCGAAACCCCAACCCTGGCAGTGTGAGGCAAACTTTCTAACCACTTAGCCAACATGTGCCCCCAAAGGTGTTCAGTGGGGTTAAAATCAGGGCTCTTTGCAGGTCACTCACATTCTTCCACTCCAATCTTGGCAAACCATGTCTTCATGGAGCTGGCTTTGTGCACAGGAACATTGTCATGCTGGAACAGGTTTTGGCCTCTTAGTTCCAGTAATACTACAGAATGCAGAGGCAACAGTTTGAAGAAGACCCACATATGGTTGTGATGGCCAGGTGTCCACATACTTTTGATCATATAATGTATTTACATTACACCATCCCATTATTGATGCCCACAAGTGGTTTCCTCCTTACTTAAATTACAAAACGTTCATTTCTGTAATGTTTTTTTTTTTTTTTTATAAAGATGGGGATCAGCTTTGATTTACACATGATTTAATTCTCAAATGTTTTGTATATGTGAAACTTGGAATAAATTTCAAATTGTAGAAAAGGATAATGGGAAGTTTTCTGTTTTTCTCTTTTTTTTTTTCAAATTGTATGACGTTGAGAAAGAGTAAAGAGCATGGTCCACGATCTGTCAATCATTAATACACTATTCTAACGATGAGCGGGGCATTTGCTGATCTCCAGTCTACGTGACAGACAGATTTAAAAAAATATATATTACACAACCATTACCCTCCACTAGGAGACAAAAACTCAAGGTCCAACCACGCTGAGCTATTACTGGGCTGTGGAATTTTTATCTGCTAGTATCGTCTGTAAAGGTGAGTGAGAAAAATAATATTATAGACATATTAAGCAACTACTGCTCAAATTGTGGTCCATATATCTAAGTGACAGGAATATAAATCTATAATTAGAGGTTCTAATTAATTTTTTTATTATGTATAAGTGACATCTGTTCTGCAATGTATGTTTAATGCCTTGTGTGATGTGATATATATATATATATATATATATATATATATATATATATATATATATATATATATATATATATATATACTGCATTTAGTGTATGTTTAAAATAATAGAAATCATATAGGAGTAATGTGTTCAATATGTAACATATTTCACATAACAGGTTGAAGTAAAAATTATTCTGCTTGAGTATGCATATCCATATATTTATTTATTAGACACAATTTATTTAAAAAAATATTTATTTATCATTCTATTGATATCCGTAAATCGAATAAATTATTAATGTAAATGGTCTAAATATTTAGACCTTTTGCACTGTTAGCTGATTAATACGAATAATCAGGTAATTATCTCCAGTACATACTGCCAAAAAAATAAAAGACATTAGAGAATAATAAAATAATAATATTTCTGATATTTAAACCCAAAAATTATTCTGAATTTCTGGATTTAAATATCAGCCTGATGAATCTTTTCTTAACACTCTTTATGGAGATTATATCTATGACAAAAGATGAATACATTCATATCATGTATACACTCAGAAATGAAATGTTTATAATGTCAGGTTTTTGTTATTTCTTCGGCATTGGCTGTATAATGTGTTATAATCACTGCTTATAATGCATCCTGTTAACAATTTATAAATGTATTATAAACTTTGTCTTTTTTATATATATATATATATATATATATATATATATATATATATATATATATATATATATATATATATATATATATATATGACCATTATAGAAAGTGCTATCTTATGTTTTAAGTATTTTTGTTGAGTATCTATCAATGTTGATGTAAAGAGTAGAAATAATTTTAAGGAGAGAGGTTTTTTTTAGTTAATAATAATATCCCAAGTTGATACAGGTTTGTTTTAGTGTCCTGGTGTGTAAAGATTGATTTCTAAATGAAACTAAATATACATATTTTTTCCATTTCCTGCTATCTAGGAAAGTCTGACTACTAAAGGAAATGGGAGACTGGGGCTTTCTATCCACATTACTGGACAAGGTGCAGTCCCATTCTACAGTCATCGGTAAGATCTGGATGAGCGTCCTGTTTATATTCAGGATCCTGGTTCTGGGAGCAGGAGCTGAGAGTGTATGGGGAGATGAGCAGTCCAGTCTTGTGTGCAATACATTACAACCTGGTTGTGAGAATGTCTGCTATGACTGGAAGTTCCCCATCTCTCACATTCGCTTCTGGGTCATGCAGATCATCTTCGTGTCCACGCCGACGTTACTGTACCTGGGCCATGCCATTCATGTCATCCACCAGGAGAACAAACTGAGAGAAAGAATAAAGCAGAGGAAGAACAGCCAAATGCTAAAAGTACCCAAATACACAGATGACCAGGGTCATGTGAAGATCAAGGGCAACCTGTTGTGCAGCTACCTTACCCAGCTGTTCTTCAAGATCATCTTAGAGCTCGCTTTCATCGTCGGACAGTACTACCTGTATGGCTTCATCATGAGCCCCGAGTTTGCTTGCACTAAAAGTCCATGTCCCCACACTGTCGAGTGTTTCATGTCGCGTCCGACGGAAAAGACCATCTTCATCATTTTCATGCTGGTGGTGGCGTGTGTGTCCCTGCTGCTCAATGTGATCGAGGTCTTTTACCTGCTGTGCAGCAAAGTGAGATGTCGGTCTGGGAACAGGCGTACGAGGATCACCACTTCTGTTGAAAATCCTGTCAGTTTGTCTTCAACTTGGCAGCCGAAACTGGAAAGTGAAGATCCTCTAAAGCAGAACAAGATGAACATGGAGTTTGAGAGTCACACCAAGAGCATGAGTGCTGCCAAAGAGGACAACCAGCTCTTAGAGGATCAATAGATTTAGCAAAAACTTTCTTCGCTGAAGTTCTTCTCTGAACTTTTTTTCTGTCATTCGATCAAAACACTATTCTGCATGAATCAGACTGTAGCTACATATTTTATAAAGTAGACTTTTCAAGAGTTCAAGAATTTTCATTGAAAAGGTACAAACGATGCTTTCTGTGTGAAATATTACTACTGCCTTGGTTCTTGCAAAACAAACTGCATCCTGATGTTTCAGTATTTAAGTATTATTCAGTATGAATGCTGTTGCTTTAAATAATGTATGATCTTTTTTTTTTGTTGTTGTTGTATTTTATCTACAGTAAAACATTCCAATTTAACATTTTTAAACATGTGCATAAATACCTTTATGAATTTATGGCAACACCAGCATATAATAACATGAGAGAAGGAATAGAATTTATAATGCGCCGAACTTCACAATAGTCTCTGATATTGTACACGATTCGAATGTTAAATAGATTTGAATGTATGCCAATAGCGCACAATATTTGATGCTATAAACATTTCAGATATAAACCTAATGTCACATATTACTCAGAAATACTGTACGTTTCCCAAAGGTGATGTTCTTAGAGGAAAAAATCCGACCTGAGTGATTTGCATATTAATCTTTAGAATTAACATATAATTAACATCTTTGACAGCATTCAATATTTATCTTGTGACGCTATTGTCACTTTGGTCAAAAGTTTCCGAGCGAGTCTTTGCTGTAACTCATAACTTGTACAGTCCGGGTCAGAATTATTGGCACTCCTGAATTGTAAGTACAGAATTTAGAATATCTTCAGAAATAAATGCAAATGAACCAATTTTGTATAATCAGAATATTTTAATAATGTGTACAAAGTTATTGAACAATAACAACAACAACAACAACAACTACAACAAAAGAGGCTTTCATATAGTGAAATTAAAAATACAGACAAAAAAAATGTATGCTGGACACACTTCTTGGGACAGTTTTTATGGATTTTAAATGAGTTCCTCAAACAAAAGAAAAAAACAAATCGGACTTACCTGTGCTTCACTTTCAGTGTTCACATGTCCTGATTTAACCAATGAATGATGGTTTTACGGCATAAAAATGAAGCGGATCGTTTCCAGCTTCTTTTTTTCACAATGGCGAAGACAAGACAGCTGTCTGAGAGCATCAGAATTATCTATGCTATTATCCAAAAACAAAAACAATTCCAAAGGCTACAAGGAAATTGCCAAAGATCTTGAAATCCCTGTTTCAACTGTTCGTAATGTTATCAAGAAGTTTCACAGTTTCAAAACTATTAAGAAGAAACTCAAGGCCAAGGAGGAAACCACTATTGAAAGAAAGGCACAAAAATGCAAGAGTAATGTATGCAAAATCCTTCATAGATAAGCCACAGTCTTTCAGTGATAATGTTCTATGGACAGATGAAACTGAAGTAGAGCTCTTTGGGAATGCAGTGCATCAGTTTGTTTACAGGTAATGAAATGAAGCCCATTAGGAAAAGAACATCCTACCTACAGTAAAACCTGGTGGAGGTTCTATCATGCTGTGGGGCTGCTCTTCAGACTCTGGTACTGGAGGCATGACAGCATTGCAAGTAGCTTTCTACAGAAAACATTTTCTTAGGCTATACTGGGGCATGTTGTTGTTTGTTTTTTTTGTTGTTGTTGTTGACAGTAGGATTAATACACTGTGATCTTTAGTATGTCGTGACTTTACTGAAACATCTCCAAGGCTTCGGGAAAATCCAACATGTAAATCCAACAAGTCAGTTACTCAGTGATTAGTCCAGTTACTAATTGATTAGCATCGATTACTAAGCTAAATGTTACCCAAAACTAGCAAGCTACTTATTATTTGAGGAAATATTAGACAGTATTTTTTAAAGGCTAACATCGGTTACTCTTTTTTTAAACCAAGAAATGACTTGTAAGCACACCTCTAACTTTTTGTTATATAGCTGCATTTTGTAAACATGTATTGCACTTTTTGAACATATATCATTCATTTCACAGTATTGAGTATTCAGAACCTGACTATTCAGGTTCTCTTTGACTAATATCACATTTGGTCTAATTTGCATTAATTAAAATATAAATTTTTTTTCTTAATGACGTGCTGATGACATGATCAGTCTTATGATGCTGGGTTCAAGTAAAGAACTATTTTTTCACCTTATTGAAATACCAGGTGTATTGAAAAAAGCACACAAACCATCTGCATTAACCAAAACAACATAGCGATGCTTAACATTAAGCTTCCGTCTATCCATTTTCTGGATCCATTCACACACATATCAGGCAATTTAGAGACACTTCACACATCATCCATTCACACGCTACAGGTAATTTAGAGATGCAAATCAGCCTACAACACATATCTTTGGCCTGGGGTAGAAAATCAGAGTACTCAGAGAAACTCCCTGAAGCATGGGAGAAACTCCACGCACACTGGGAGGAGGCTGGAAACGAACCCCCAACCAAGAAGGTGCGAGGCAAATGTAGCCACCATGGCCCCCACATTAAGGTTCCATTAGCAGTGGAACATTCAGAAAGTATCACTTATATTAATTGCGTTTTTTTTAATTATTATTATTTTTTTTTATCTTTTAGCTACAACCAATTTGTTTATACAAACAATGAGAAAAATGAAACCGATAATAATGGATATGAACAACACCTTAATGAACATGTTTGTGGTTGTTTACTGGAAAAAATCAGGAAGTTATCAACCTTTAGTAACATTCTGTAATCTAATTTATTCTGTAATCTAATCTAATTTTTGTTCATTTAGATTGAATGAATAGTTCAATAGTAGATTGAATAAACAGTTGAAGCAGGTGTATTTCATTAAGATGTAAACAAATGTTCATTAATGCAGTCACTGCAACATTCCCTGGAAAATATGACATGTAAGCAAGTGAACATATCTCAAACATGGTCAGTTTTATCTAGTATTTCCAGTAGGATAACAATAAACCAAACATATGAGTATCAAACCTATTTCTGGACAAAATTGATTCATTTTAAGCTTGAAATAGTTTTGCTCTACACTATTTATTTCTAGAAAGTAATGCGAAATTAAAAACAAAATTACCTGCCAATAGAATCAGAAAAATTTAAGCTTGAAATGAGAAAAACAATCTAAAATCACAAAAATAAGTTTTTTCCAATGTTCATTTATAAATTGCTTAGATCAAAGGTCAGATACCATCTACTGAAATACAACATAAATGTAGCATTATGAATGATGGAAAAAATCAGTTATTCGCTAAACTAAATTATATATATTTTTAAATCCTCCCGCACATTATATGGCATTCAAATAATTCTATGTCTGCGTTTTATTTGATATCTAAATATGAAAATGTTGGAATTCCAGCGATAGTTTTTGGACTGATTTATGGACGTCCCACACGTCCTAGGTTTAATGATTGATTCTTCACCACTCCAAATGACTCTGCCAATCTCCCAAGAGTAAGTTATAATCTGTAGAGCTGAGGAGCAACGTGAGAGGAGTCCAATACTATTGCGAAAGAAACACGAATTAAAGGTCAGGTGTAGACGCCCGTGATGTTTTTTTTTCCCATTCGTGTACCACTCTAGTTGAGTTGTGGCATATTCCAAGGTAAGTTAATAGCTGGATATTTCATAAAACATTGAGTTTTTGCTTGTATGTAACCCATGTGAGTATTTACTTAAATATAAACATGATAGTTGTGTAACACTACCAGCAAATTTGAGGAAATTATGGTAAAGAAATAGCATTTGAAAGATTACTTGACTATTTTACTTTGTAAAAGTGGTACAATGCTTTTTTTGTCCTCTATGTGATTCGGTGATAGCTTCTCTCCTAATCTTTGAAAAAAATAATCATATTATTTAATTATAATAATCATCTATTTGAATTCAATTTTTAATCATACAATTTTCCTAAGTGTTACGATTTATTTCCGTAAAAGTATAGCTTACATTTTTTAAAGGATTATGTACTATTTAAAGTAAATTTTTACACTGTCGTCATTTTTTTTATTTTTTGTGCTTATTTCAGCAACAATGTTTGTACATGCTCTCCTTTGCCAGGTTGAAACTGGACCTTGGACTCTTCTCCTGTTGAATTCAGCTCTCAGATCGAATCCACAAAGCCATCTTAGGTACCTTTCTTTAACAATTTTTCAATTATATCTCATGACCTGACCACAAACACGATGTTACAGTGAAATTTTATTTTCTTCCACCAGATAAGTGTTTGGAAGCAAAATGGGTGAATGGGGATTTCTGTCCAAGCTACTGGATAAGGTGCA
Source organism: Ictalurus punctatus (assembly GCF_001660625.3). NCBI lineage: Eukaryota > Metazoa > Chordata > Actinopteri > Siluriformes > Ictaluridae > Ictalurus > Ictalurus punctatus. The sequence continues at coordinate 15,076,321 of NC_030440.2, read as the reverse complement.
GTCACACTCCACTGTCATCGGGAAGGTATGGATGACCGTGCTCTTCGTCTTCAGGATCATGGTCATCGGAGCTGGGGCGGAGAAAGTGTGGGGGGACGAGCAGAGTAAAATGGTGTGCAATACCAAACAGCCGGGATGTACCAATGTGTGCTATGATCAAGCGTTCCCCATTTCCCACATCCGCTTCTGGACCATGCAGATCATCTTTGTGTCCACTCCGACGCTCATGTACCTCGGTCACGTCATGCACATCATCCACAAGGAAAAGAAACTCAGGAGGTATATACAGAAGCAAGCTAACAGTCAGGGCTGCAAGCTGCCCAAATACACCAACGAGAAGGGGAAAGTGGAAATTAAAGGCGACTTATTGGCTAGCTACTTGGCCAGCGTGATCTTTAAGATCTTGCTTGAAGCCGCATTTATAGTAGGCCAGTACTATCTGTACGGTTTCGTAATGATCCCTAAAGTCGTATGCACTCGATACCCGTGTCCCTACACTGTAGAGTGCTTCATGTCTCGTCCCACTGAGAAAACGGTCTTCATCATCTTCATGTTGGTCGTGTCTTGTGTGTCTTTGCTGCTGAACGTTATTGAGATGTTCTACCTGCTTTTCCAGAGATCCAGAAGACGTAACAAACTTGAGAGTGTAGGCTCTTAAGGAATGTATCTTCCTCTAAATGGACATAATTGCAAATCTTGTGACAACAAGAAGACAAAAGTTTCATTATTGTGAACACTGGCTTGTACGAGTTAACTCTATGTATGTATTTAAAAATTCCTCTCGCCTAGCCATCAGTTGATTTTATATTTTCGTACTGCATATTTCCGGGAAACTAGTCCGGCTTTGGTTTAAGACTTTGCTTACTTCACACTTTTGACTAATTACATGGACAAATACAGAACATAAAGACATTTTCTCATACATATGATTTGGAAATGTTTTATTTGTAAGGAACGTGCCCTTGTATTTGAAGCAAGTATTTAAATAAATGAATAAATAAAATGCATTAACTCTAAATATATTATATATTTCATTCAGCATCCTAAGCACTAGTTGACTTCAGAAATGTTGTATTAGAGCCTCTGTGCAATATAGACACATATTTTATCATAACGTGGTAGCTATTATACTGTATGTGTATGTACTCCTGTAACAAACCCTTTGACAGACTGTTTCATAAACCGTATTATTGTATTACTGTGCTGCAATTTTAACGTGTAAAATGAACAGAACGTGTGGACACGAACAAGTGCACAAGGGATTTTGTAACAGTCTGAAATAAAAATGTAAAAGCCTTCAAGATGGAGGGCGTAGCAATTTCTCACTAACATGACAAGATGCATTTTTTTTTTTAACTCATCAACTTCAAGAGAGAGAGAGAGAGAGAGAAAAGTGAGGGTGAGGAAGGAATAGCTGCTTTAACATAAGTGATAACGAGCTAACTTTTTTTTTGTACAACATTAAATATAACAATAAACGGATAAGATGTGACATTGCTTCATATAATAGTGTTTTTTATTATTATTAGTGTTGCTGTTGTATGGGAGGAATAAAAAACACATTGGGACATGTTGTTATTGGAAAATAATCAACTTACAGTATAACAGCACACCTATCGTGTTTTATTCCTTAATTGTATCATGGTATAATGTCACACTGAGTTATTCAGAAGAAGAAATTGGGAAAGTATCTTGGCCAGAGGGATTCTTTTTTTTAGTACAAGTGTTATAATGTAGAGTGGCCTAGGTGTGATTTTTCCTGACTTCTTCCTCATTCTAGATCAGTACATATCTGTGAGGGGTGGAGTGAGATATCATTTTCCGCAGAGTGTGATGACGTACGTAAAACTGAATCAGGGTGATATGATGAAGGATTTTGTTATATCTGTGTAGATTTGGAGCTTGTGACAGCCTTAAGATACTAAAATAGGATGTCTTCGGAAACATGTAACCTTTAATCAATTCTTTAATAGGGTCTGTTAATGTGAACGTCTGGTGATGCAGTACTGGCTTGTGGTTATGACAAGAGTTTAACCATTTAAATGATTTCTTCCTGTTGCTGTAAATAGGGCTACCAAAGCTTAATAAATCACAAAATTGCCACGAAAGGGCTACTTCCTTGGAACAAACTGTGACTTCATATTTGGCTCATCATGACGCAACGCGTACTAGCTCAAGCCACAAAAGGAAGAAATAATCAAAAAAGGGAAGTCTGCAGTAAAGGATGTGCATTAAAGGATGTGGAACTAAACATCTAATATAACACTCGACAGACAGATATCTCAAACCTCAAATCAGTAATGTTAAAACATGAGCGCGCATCTTTAGTTTCTCATCAGCCATGAGCTCAGAGAAGCAATTGTTGCTGCTCATCAATCTGTGAAGGGTTATAAGGCCATCTCCAAACAATTTGAAATTCACCATTCTGCAGTGAGAAGGATTATTTACAAATGGAGAGTCTTTAAGACAGTTGACAGGAGTATTCCCAGGAGTGGGTGTCCTATGATGAGACCAAGATGGAGATGTTTGGTCATCATGCACAGCTCCATATTTGGCAAAAACCAAACACAGCGTACAGTATCTCCACAAACACTTCATATCTTATCATATCTATGATAGAGGGGTGATGATTTGGGCTTGTTTTCCAACCACAGGACCTGGGAGACTTGCATCATGGAGACAACAAAAGTGTAATTTCCATTGTATATCAGAATATCCTTGAGAGAAAATCTGCCCAGTAGCTTAAGCTGGGTCATGCAACAGGACAATGATCCCAAGCACACCAGGGAATCAACATCTGAATGGCTAAAGAAGACAAAAGGTGTTGGAATAGCTAAGACAAAGTCAGGACCTCAACCCCATTGAAATGCTGTGGTGGGATCTTAAGAGTGCTGTGCATAAACCAATGCCCTCAAACATTGAAAAACTGAAGTTGTAAAGAAGAGTGGGCTAAAAGTTCTCCAAAATGACCCGAGAGACTGATAAACTCCTAGTAACTCATTAACTTACTCCTAGTAACCTAGTAACAAATAT
>NC_030440.2:14935788-15068288 GCF_001660625.3 Ictalurus punctatus | reverse complement strand
CTCCCAATGGGTAGCACTGCTACCATTGCTGTGTGAGTATTAGTGTGCATGGGGGAATAAGAACCAGTGCAAAGTGCTGTGTAGAACTGCTAAGTTTAAAAAAAAAAGCACTATATAAGTTCAGACCATTTACAACCTTTTAAAACACTGGGAAGAAAAATGATGAACTTATGCGTATACTGTATGCCATATACTTAATATAAGCGTAACCAGATAACACACACACACACACACACCAGATGATAGACTTTTCAGGCTGCACAACCACTACCTCACGTACACCACCACCAAATGACAAACCAGTGACGAATATGGATGAAAGTGCTTCCCTATTTCTTTAGAAATGTGTAAAATGTCAGAAGAATTTGTACGTGCTGTACAATCATAACCCTTTAAGCGTCGGTAAATCGAGCAGCCATGTCTTGTGCTTATCAGGAATTGAACAAGCAGTGTAGGAGGGAGGTTTTGACCGTAGATTAACCTCAAAGGCCGGTTGAATTCTTAAAGGCCCCGTTTAATCATAGAGTTAAACTCCAGGTCAGCCACATCAGTTTATCCAAAGGGTCAAATATATTTCAAACTAATTGATACTTCTGTGAATTTCTAATGTTTTCGACAAAAACGATCTGGTATTATTTGTTGTCTGGCTAGTTAATAAAAATATCCCTGGACAAGATATAGGATTGTATGAAGCTCAACAGTCCCTTTTTTTTTTTTTTTTTTTTTTTTTTTTTTTGTAGGGTTTAATTTTTTTTTTTTAAATCTGATTTCATGAGTAACAAAGATAATTGCTTTGCAGAATAAAAATATGCATAAAGTGAAATGAAAACATGACAAACACACACAAACAGATAAATTAATAGAACAGTCTCACAGCTCCGAGCCATCAATGCATCGGTTACTCTAAACTGTTCAATTTCTCTCATTTTATATTTGTTGCATTATTTTACAATCAATTAATACAATTATTTAAGATTATAATTCAATGAATTAATTATGATTTGCACTAAACATGATTTAAATGCACTTTTAAATTTTTAAAATATCATTTAACGTTGTTTATTTTTTAAGATACAATTCCATGCTTTTCAACCAAATCATCATTATTATTTTCTAACTACTTAGTCATTTTATTGTTTGTTTTTATTTATTACACATACACACACACACACACACACACACACACACACACACACACACACACACACACACACACACACACACACACATTATAATTCAATTCAATTCAAATGTATTTGTAAAACACTTTAAAAACCACAGAGTGTACCAGAGTGTTGTACAATTACAAAAAATATCAAGAAATATATAAAAGACTTCTTGTTAAAAGAATTAATGAACTTTCTTTTACTTTCACACTATCCGTTGTTACCCAGATGATGAGGACGGGTTCCTTCTGAGTCTGGTTCCTCTTCATGCCATCTCAGGGAGTTTTTCCCTCACCACCGTCACCACCGGCTTGCTCAATAGGGATAAATCCACACACTTAAAATCTCTATCCCGTCTTTATATGTTTCTGTAAAGCTGCTTTGAGACAATGTCCACTGTTAAAAGCGCTAAACAAACAAATAAAATTGAATTGAATTGAATTCACAGAGGTCGAGGATGTAATAAATATTGGGTTCCACAACTTTGGGGCAGCAACAGAGAATAACGCGATCTCCTTTACCCTTTAAGTGTGACCGAGGAACATCGAGAAGCAGCTGGTTGTTAGATCGGAAAGACTCTGAGAGCAGTGGAAAAAAACAACAGAATCTGGTGCCGGTCCATGTAGTGCGTAAAAACATACAACAAGACCTTATACTGTACTTTATCTTAAATTGAATCGGTAACCAGTGCAGAGAGGTCCGAATAGGGGATACGTGTTCACTCTTTCTTGTATTACTCAGCAACCTGCAGCATTCTGCGCCCTTTACAGGCTTGACAACGAAGACGGACTTACACCCAGATCCAAGGCATTACAACAGTCAAGGCGTGATGTATTAAAAGCATGACATACTTTCATACTCCAGGTCATGAGATGATAAGACAGATTTAAGTGTAGCGATATTTTGCAGTTGAATGAAACTTATTATTCTTCACAACTGAGTTTATCTTCCTGTCATACTTGAATTCTGGGTGAACTACAGGATTTTTGACACAGGCATGCAAATTAGATGGCAGAGGCCCTACACGCTCTGCACAATTATTTACACGGTTTCTAGGGGCAAAAATCTTCATCTCTGTCTCTGGAGAACATTGTGCATGTGTACTGTATTTGAGAGTTCCCACACACCTGCCCTCTGATTCGTGAAGCCAGTCAGACACACCTTTTGAAACTGCTGCTCATGCTGCGTCTCAGGGCAGTGTAACACGATGGGAGGAAAGTGCTACCTACCCTCTTCCGCATACGTGAAATCACGTTATCTCCAGAAGACAGGATGGTTACTCTGGAGCCATTATTTGCCTTTTTTTTTTCTTTGTAAAGTACTTTGAACTGTATGAAAGCTATATAAAAACTGTATGATGCTATATAAATACATTTCCTCTTCTTCTTATTATTATTTAGCGTTAAATTGCCTATACGTGTGTCTGAGGACGTGTGTATGTGACCCATTAGTACTCAGTTGTTCTGAGGCTCTGGATCCACTGCAACCCTGATGAATGAATGAACAATAAGAGAAAATACATATGCCAAGCGATAAAACTTATACCATAGAAACAGCACATGGAAGACTGTATTGCGTAACCTCGAAATGTCTTTATGGAAGTGAAATTTGATGACCACCGTCTTTAGCGTGCGTCTCATTTTCCAACGCGGTCTAATCCCTGCTGCCCTCTACTGCTAATAATCGTGCACAACGATACCAGTAAATGTGATGATTGTGGATCTTTATTTTGCAATTTTAGATGTGTTGTAAGAATTGATGAAAAGTCTGGCTGAGAAATGAGTCAAAACATGTGACCGTGTTAAGCTGACCACGGTCACTGGTGTTTAGGAGAAGGGTTGGTTATTAGACATGGATAACTGAACACGTAAGAGGAATGAAAATGGGATTGACTGTTTAGCTAAATCAGGAACACACACTCAGGTTACACACACTCTAAAAACACACACTCTGAGAATCCATATTCTCGTACTGACTCTTCATCCTATTCATCCGACGATACAGAATTTGACGTTTTACGATTCTAGACCTGACCCACTGCTCCCGGTGAGTTTTATTTCACTCATGTTACAGCATGGTTTAATGGGCTTAGTTTTACAAATCCTAATAATTATCCATAGAAGATAAGTGTAATAATGGCATATTACATAATGATATAATAATTACAAACATTATAACATCAATAACTGATGGGGCTTAATAGATCTTTACCCTTTAATTAAACATATACATTAAACTATTGTTTTATTAATATGGTGAAGCTTTTGAGTGAATTAACAATTTCCGATGAGAATAAATAGTGTATGCAGGTTTAGATTTATTTATTTAAAACTCATAGTCAGGATTGATTATTATTATTATCGTTATGGTTATTGTTATTGTCTTTTTTTGTAACCAAATTATAAGCATTATACATCATTTGATTTAAATTCCAGTGCCAATATTTTTGCTTTGAGGTGGTACAAAAACATACCAACTAATGTGAAATGCGGCATCGGGAAATGTAAGTACGATAGCTAACGTGCAAACATCGTTATACTATACGATCGTGCTGAAATCTCATTATTTAAGCTAATTGTGGCTGTGTCAAATTCAATAAGGTCACATAAATTGTATGGAAAAAGAAGTCTGCTTTTTATTGTAAATTAAAAAAAAAAAAAAAACGTTTAAAAAAAAAGGTAGTATTTATGAAGCTTCTAAAATGGAGGCGGCATGACGTGCATTTTCCACAGAGGGGGAATAGAAACTGCAGAAATGTGCACATCTTTGAGCTTTTACGTACATTGCACTGTAGGGTGGTGAACAGCCTGACTGCCGGGGGAAGAGGCTCTAGTTACTGGCCCTAAAGCAGACGGTAAGGCTGGGGTTCTCTACCATGCTCCTGGAGTAACCACCTTCACACACCTTATCCAATCTAATAATCGGGTCAGTTCTGAGTTTTTCCTGAGTGTTTTATTATGAGTTATGAAAGTGCTGGACAGAAGTACTTTAGGACTTTGCTTCATAACAACTGAAGAAAATTTCCATACAGTGTAACACAGACGACCCTAATGGGTGGGAATGGACTTTTTAGTTACCGTGATTCACAACATAATTGACAAACCCTAAGAATACCCTAGTGCCAGGTCTTAGAGTGGTATTTCTGAGCTCCATGGCTCTTACTCCAAAGGGCTGTAGTATGTACATAAGATTCATAAGACACCTAGAGGAAGAAGACTGGATGCACGAAACTTATTTCTACATAAAACTTTTTTTCTTAATGTAGATAACTGTACAAGTGTGCGCATGCTGCATTGTTTGGATTAAGTCAGTGGGAAAATATAAGCTAACTATGCATTACATAGGAGCTTCCAGAGTGTCGCTTTCACCTTAACACACAGCACACCTAACATCTTTCACCTTAATCGGTCTGCTAAAGCATTTCGTATAGCATCTTTTTTGAGCCATCTCAACAGTTAAAGTCTCATAATTAAGAACAACAACAACAAAAAAGCATGGTGAATGTTAATAACATTTGATCTCATGTATCAAGCTTGAATCAAACAGATTTATGTCAATTATCCGTAGGGGTATTTACGCAAAAGTTAGTTTGGAAAAAAAACAAACATTTGATTATGTAAACTTATATGTAATAAGACACACTAATGTGCACCTCGAGTAATCGGCTTCAGATCATAACCGGCCGGTGTTAGTGCAATTTTAAATACAGGTCATGCTGTCAAGTTTAAATCACTTATTTATTTCAACTGCACATAAGAATTTAATTATTCATTTAAAAAAAATCATATGAATGACAATAATTAAAGAAATAATATTATGGAATAAATAGCCAACACAAATCGGCAAATTATCATTCAATTAAGACAAAAGAAATGCACATAAAAAGAGAACGAGCTAGTCTGGGAAATGGCTTAGAGAAATTCCTTTTCTTTCAGTGTCGGTTCCTCGTTTTGCACTTTCTTGACAAGAAAGTTCCAGAAGGAAAAAAACAACAACAACAATAAAAAACTTCTATTTCAGCAATATTTATTACTGCATCATACATCACTGGGTTCAGAAAACCACAGTCACAAACATAACCAGAATTATTATTGCCCTTAGAACTAAGAAATATGATTTCCACTGTTTGAGTCCACTCAGTGAGAACATTAATGGGTTAAAGTTAACTGAAGGATCCCTAACCTGCACCAGTTAACATCAGACACTGCAGATAAAGACTACATTGTGGTCATTCCTAGCCATGGGGAAATACATATATACATGAGGGATATATGAGTGAGGGATATGTAGGAGGACAATAGGTCTATCGCTAATGACACAAGGCTGACCTCTAGAGGCAAGCATGAAAAATACAGTAGCTTCCTATAGTACTACCTAAAATAGTTTGTGGAACTCATGAGGTCCAGAATCAATTCAGTTTGATTTCATTACAATACAGTATTATGCTGATGTGATATATTGGTGGACAATTCATTTGTATGTAGTAAGCACACACACACACACAACAAGTTGTGGAATAAAATAATACTTGGTTCATTTATAAACAGTACTCTCAGACCATTCTACTACCAGATATTATAATGAATCTTTCCCCTTTAATCTTCTAGAGTAAACCTGATCATCAAACACAATGGGAGACTGGGGTTTTCTCTCCACGTTACTGGACAAGGTGCAGGCCCACTCTACTGTCATTGGCAAGATCTGGATGAGCATACTCTTCATCTTCAGAATCCTTGTTCTGGGCGCAGGAGTTGAGAATGTGTGGGGAGATGAGCAATCTGATTTAGTTTGCAACACCCTCACACCGGGTTGCGAGATTATCTGCTACGACTGGAAATTTCCCATCTCCCACGTCCGCTTTTGGGTCATGCAGATCCTCTTCGTGTCCAGCCCGACCCTGCTCTACCTCGGCCATGCCATCCACATCATCCACCAGGAGAACAAGCTTAGAGAGATGCGCAAGAGCGACCAGTCAGTGCTGGCACCGAAATACACCGATGAAAATGGCAAAGTCAGAATCAAGGGCAAGTTGTTGTGTAGCTACTTGACTCAGCTCTTTTTCAAAATCATCCTGGAAGTTGCTTTCATCGTTGGCCAGTATTACCTCTATGGCTTTGTAATGGTAGCCGAATTCTTGTGTACCAAGGCCCCCTGCCCATTGACCACACAGTGCTTCATGTCCAGACCCACAGAGAAGTCCATCTTTATGATATTCATGCTTGCGGTTGCATGTGTTTCCCTGGCCTTGAACGTGCTCGAAGTGTGCTATTTGGTTTGTCGTAGAGTAAGAAGACGGCCAAAACATAAAGGAGTGGTGTTCTACAATACGAATGCCAGTAATCTACCGTTAGGTACAATTAGCCAGGAAGCTGTAGAGAGCATTAAGCAGAACAGTGTGAATGGAGACATGGAGAAGCGCTGGGCAAACAGGAACTATAGACCTGCTGAATAAATGCAAATGTAAATCAACATATCTACAACTCTAAAAATTATATTTTGTTAAAAATAACCCAATTTGGGTAAAAGTGGAAACTCAGCACTGGGTAGAATATGAACTATGCCATGCTGGTTGTTTTGATACAGCAAGATAGGGTTAGGATTTTGATCACAGCATATTGGATTGGTTTCTTTAACCCAGAGTGTGGGGAAAAAACTGACTACATTGCATGGATGCAGTCACTGAGTTTGTGTGAGATTTTTAAATTAAAATTTATTTATTTTTTTTAAATGAGCACAAAAGGAGCTTTCAGCAGCACTTTTTATGTACAAAAAACACATAATATGAAAGCAGTCCGACTTGACTGAAATATGATAACTCGGTGTCCATATTGAAATCATGAGCTATAAATATCAAACGCAGGATTGGAATTAATCTAACTCCAGTGCGAGCCGGTAATGTCACGGATGTCATTTTTAAACTACCTAGATGTAATGTAGCAGCCCCAAATTAACTAACGTAATGCTAACTGTAAATATAATTATATAAGAATTTAATCAAACTTCTTTCACAATACTGATGTTTTATTTATTACCACAAAGTCCAATTCTGACATGTTTTCCCCTCGAATAATATTAGAATACCTTTTTTTTTTTTAATCAGTAGTCTAATATGCCATGCTATCAAGCCATGTTAAAAACATAATATCATTTAAAAAAAAAAAAAAAAAGTTTCAACTAAATTATAAGGTAAATTTACATTTCTTGCAGTTGCAGCTACTTTCTTTTACTTCAGACGTTTTCTCTTTGCCTCTCTGTCTCACCAGTGGAAAATTCCAGATAATGAATGGTACGAATCAGAACCCCCTAACAAGCTAAAGCCAGCAACTGATTTGTAAAAATAACCCATGATTTTTTAGAAAATTGTATGAATACACTATATTATGTAATGTAGGCTAATATATTGCCTTAGTAATCTAGTGATAAAGTACTGTACACCAGATAGCACAGTGTACCTGTTCAGATGACTCTACTCTTACCCTTCCAATCGGTTTTATGCGATTTGTTACATTCACACACTGTTTTCCTGCCATATATATCCTGACACTTTAATTACATACACATTGTCCTTATTGTATTACATATACTTTTTAAAAAATAATGATAAAGCCTTTTTATGTGCAGCATAATGCTTTAAACATGACTTAATTAAATATCTGACAAGACAAGATATAGGTTAATAAGTTACTGCTGACGAAATGTGATTATGGTCATTGTGCTTAAACTGTATTTGTACATTAATATTGTGATTCAGTTTTATGCTGAATAAACCTTGTTTAATAAATCAGATAGTGTTGGGAGTTTACTGAGTTAGTTTGGCAGAATAAGTGGAAACAATTGTCCCTAAACTTGTAAGAATGCAAGAAGAGTCAACAAATGTAAGACGGTAACGATGTAGGAATCGTGAGATTTCCCATGTTGTCTTAGAAGTTTCTCTGACAGAGGCAACACAGATTTGGGTTGCCAGATTGGAGTGAATATTTAAACACACATAAAATATATTTTACAACTTTCCAAATTCACTTCAATCCTGTACAATCTGCTATGCAGGTTATTAGACACAATTCTGAATTTGATAATAATAAACAATCTCAAGCAGCTAACGGAAACCTTACCACAAGTCAGTGGCATCCATCGAGGCAGGTGGGGCCGCACCGTTTATATCGGCTGTTCAACAAATTTTAATCTTCATAAAGTCCTGATTCACAAGTCCATACATTGTCAATTCTGTTGAGATACTAATGACCTCTTTCAAGACATCAATCATTTCAAATGTTGTTATTTGACACGTATAAATAGATTTTCTGCTGATTTGCTCAGGTTTCTAGATGTTGCACAATCATGGGGTGGGGCGTTCCCACTTAGCTTCAATAAGTTAGAAAGGAGGATTATTGAGTAAATAAAGGTATTTTCTCAACTGCTGAGAAAAAGCCATTTATTGCCATTTATAAGCCATAAAATATCCATTTTCCAATGCCTAAGTTTTTAACTGGTTAATGATATTACCTTGAACACAGTTGAAGATACAACTAAAAGTGTTCAAAATGAGCTGCCAGACTGTACCCTGGATCACTGTATGTTATCGAATCTCAACTGCCTAGTGTAACAGAGTTATTCATTACATTAAAAAAAAAATCATTACTTAGAAGCCTATATTATAACCTCTCAATTGAATTTGGTTGAGACTATGTCGTTATTATTGCCTTCACCACCAAAATCTATGGTCATGAATCACTGCTGCCACAAGTGGAAAAAAAAAAACAAGGCATTACGGTTCTCAATCTGCCAATGGAAATCTCTGAGAAGTGAGGAAATTTTGAGCAGTGAGTCTCACTTTCTCTGCAGTCCAGCCAAGTTGGAGTTTACCGGACGTTGCTAGAGAAAGTCCTTCAGGGTTTAGCTCTCCTTTCCTCTCACTCCTTGCTGTCCATTAAGATATATAACCAATATTTACCTACAACATTTATCCACTTTTATCTACTTTAGATAGTTTAGATGGTAAGTATTCTACTTCTCCATGGGCTGAAAGCAATGCTTTGTTTGCTAAGTGGTTTCTCTGCTGGAGTTTTATCTGTACTTTGTGTCTAGATGAGAGAGCGCCACTTGGGCCTTATAGGCACCAGCTGCTGATAATTTACTAAGAACATCTAAAAATATCTGTTCTTCTAAGGGGGAAAAAAATACAAAAGTCATATTTCCCATGTTGCTGAAAGAACTATTCTTTTGGGGCTTTGGAGTTATGGTGCTAATTAATTACATGTTGTTGTTTTTTTGTTTTTTTTAATATAACCTTTGGGAATCATTATCAAGCAGCAGAGTTACAAAGCTGTTGATGTACTCCACAGTAGTATAGTCATATCTCATTGTGTGTGGTCAGGGTAGGATCATTTCATCAAGGATCTTCTATCATTTTAAAATTAGTGTTGGCATGTTAGATTAAAGTCCTTTGAGTACACCCTGTTTCTCAAAGAAGGCCTTCCATAACAGCTATTCTGGAGGGATGATATAAAAAAATCGGAAAAATACAGCAGATTCAGAAAATATTCCCACCCCATTTTCTTGTTGCACACATTATTGTGTTGTGGATTTGATTTTGAATGGATATAATTGCCATTTTTACCCATCAATTGCCCATAATGATGTAGTGAAAACATGTTTTGAAAGATTTTTGATCAAAAACTTAAATCTCTCATTCAGTGCCACCTTTACTGTGGCACTACAAATTGTGCTAAATGACCTACTACTGGCCTGCTATCAGGGTTGTGTCTCATTGTATGTGTTGCATGACCTTAGTGCAGCTTTTGATAAAATAGGTCACAGAATGGAAGAGGAGGTGGAAGCAAGTGCAGATAATTCATTCGTCATTACCAAAATAAAGAACCAAAGAGTTGAAATTTCAGAGCAGAGTTCAAAAACCAGTGATCAGAAAAAGAGTCAAACCAGATGGGCTAGGCAGAGGGAGGAAAAAAAACAGACAAGGAAAAAGGGTCCACGAGGGTACATGAAAGACCATCCAAAAGAATCAAGGCTCAGAACTTAACAGGTTGGGTGAAAGTCCATAAGCTTTATTTGGGGGTACCAAAAATGACAACCAAATGACAATAAAAAGCATACCTATAACCTAACCGCTGTTAACCTGGTTTCGACAAAGAAGACATTTCAAAATGAAGACCAAATGATACTCAATGAAACATGAGCTACATCTTCAGAATAGGGAATATTTGTAACTCGCTTCGGATAAAAGCGTCCGCACAACAAATAAATGTAAATGTAAACTTGGTAATGAAGTGCGCAAACGCTTGATGTTGCAACACCATTGACAAGGAAGTGGTTCATATCTGAGTTTCTCAAGAACATTTCAAACCGTTATCAGTGGATCTGAGCAGATGTTTGTTCCACATTAGCTAATATTACTCCACAGCAGCTCTAATTCAAATTACAACTTTATATTAATGCGTTTGTTCTAACACAGAACCATTTCTGTAGTAACAACTATTCAACAAAGAGAGAGAGAGAGAGAAAATGAGAAGGTGGTGAGGGAATGACTTTTAATAGCTCTATAACATCAACTAACTTGTAACACGTAGGTTTGACAACATTAAACATAATTATAAATCGATAGAAGCATGTTCTTTAATATATAAAACGTTGTAATTATTGACAAATTGCTGTAGTATGAAGAGAATAAAAGACTTCACAATGTGCTGTTACTAGAAAATAACCAACTTCAGGATAGTAAGAGCAAATGTTCTTTTGATTAGGCCATACCACACCACTCAACTGTTGATTATTTTCCTATAACCATATGCGCCCAGGGATTTTCCTCCTTACTTAAACGATGAGATTTTCTTTCTGTAATGGTTTTATGGAGATCGGGGGTCAACTTTGATTTGTACATGATTTAATTTGAAATGTTTTATACCTATGAACCTTGGAATCAATTTCTGTTACATCCCTCCTTTTAATGTCTAGCATTTTTTTTTTCTATGAAGCAAAATAAAGTAAATAAATTTAAGCAGCGAATTAAAGGAAATCACCACTATTGAGGCATGATGTGTTTTGACAATGATGAATGATTGAGAATGATGCCGGAATGAGTTTTGGTTCTGTATTAAATATAAATGATATAAGTATTTACAGGCAATAGGACAAAATAAGTAACAAGTATTTACAGTAAACAGTGGAGCAATTACACAACCAGTATTTACATGGAACAGGTTCAGAACGCAGGAGAGAGGGACAATCAGTAGGTTTACATGGACAACAATAATCCAATATTAACCCGATTAAAACGATACTCTGGTTAAGAAACTACAATTTTTATTACCTTAATCCGACTAAAGTCATACTCGAAGTAAACACAAATGGAATTAAGACATGTGGAGTATTCTTATTTTAGTCGCATCATCGACATGCATTACAGACATGTACACATCTTAATCACATTATGAACGTCGTGTGAGAGTTTTCACTGCATTTTGTGACAGGACACGTACACACACGGCAGTGCGCAACCATTTGACGGCAAACAAGAGAGCACAGCTGTGTCCAAAACCGCGTACTTACCTGCTACATAGTAGGCGAAATATACGTATATCAGCTACTATATAGTAGGTAAGTATGTGGTTTGGGACGCAGCCCACGGCTTCAAGCAGTCGTCTATTTGCACGTACAGTATGACGAATAATTAACTGCACTTAACTGCACTTTTTACTGCACGTAAAAAACTAACAAACAAGCAAAAAAACCTTAAACTGTATACGGTCCCATAACGAAGACGAACTGTATGTTAACACGTGAAATTCTGGAGGGAACGTCGGACGGCGTGGCGCGGTGACGTAATGACGTATGCTGTTAATCCATCTATGTTCTATAACACGTAAAACCTGAACATGAAAGGAGTATTCTAAAAGCGACTCATGTAAACGCCTTAATCAGAATATTGTCTTATTCACAATAAGGTCAATAATTAGATTACTGCTGTCCATGTAAACGTAGTCACGGAGACAAATCAAATCAAAGAACTCATCAAAACAAAACAAACACTCTCTCTTACCTGACTAATGTCCCAAAAATACAGATAAAAAATAAGCAATCGTCGGCACTCGAGTGCCAACTCCAAAATGCTTACAATATGGAACAAGGCTTGTTTTGGGGAGTAAATATCCAGTACGTTTTATACAGATTCAATTATTCATATAAATTTATTAAACTCAATGACCGTATGACCTAGAGACATGAAACCAAACCAACTGCAAAACACTCAGAATATTACTCTTTATATTTAACAAGGCTTGTTTTTTGGGAGTAAATGTTCAGTACTTTTTATACAGATATTTGTATCCCTATAAATCTATACACCCATGTTGCATAAGTCTACACTGCATTTGGCTTGCACGAATCTAATGGGCCTAAGGCGCCTGCTTTGATTATTGGACACTACTTTTGGGCTATTGCTTGGACTCCTTTATAGCTGCTTGCATCTATATTTATAATAGAGTCACAGGTAGAGTCACATGAATATGATGAGGCATCAGATTGGTCAGAGGAAGAATGAACAATTCAAATGAATTCAGAAACATCGCATTGTAAAGAAGCAGAAGCAGGGAAACCCATGTCAAAGAAATGCTACAGAAGAATGTTTTATCAAAACAAAAATTACAAATAGCACAAAGATCACGAAACCAAAACTGAGATTGAATTTTCAGACATCAGTTCAGAGGAATCTAGTGTTGGTCACAAAGAATCTTCAGGAGAAGAACCATTACTGTCTGTCTCAAGACAGCGTATTATAGTATCAGAAAGTGAAAGAGAAACACTGAGTTCTCAAGACACTGAACAGCCATCCAGATATTTGATGTCTAGGACAGAGGAAGGTTTGGAACAGAAACATGGGGACAGGAAAATATTACAATCACCCACTTCTGAAGGTTCAGACAAGGACAAGGCAGCCAACAACAAAACGGTGTCAGAAACAATAATAATAAAAAAAAACAGCGAGAAGCAAATATAGACAGGTGCCAGCAATTCCTTCACCCTTCAGAATTTTTATCCGTGCTAAAGTCTGGAAGAAATTTCTGTAAAAGTAAAAAATATTTCAGTAAACTTTGAAAGCCGTAGACCAACATACTTTGCCAACAATTTAGAAAGAAAAACCCTTGCAGTGTGCTTAATTTCACATACCAGCATGTACGTTCCAAAGCCAGCAGGAAGGGACATTTGCTTTATCTAAAGGTAAATGCAGTCTGTACATAATCTACTTCTTCACCTAAGTAGAAAAGCACCAGTGTCATTATATCTAGATGCAACTGGAGGTATCTCAACAATACCAGACCAAAACCAAAGAGTATGGTATTATGCACTTATGTTGCCTGGACCAGGTAAAGATGCTCCAGCTCTCCCTGTTTGTGGGATGCTGAGTAACGAGCACAGTATTCCCCCACTTTTTGTCTTTGCAGCATCTCAAAGTACACCAGTCACCAAATTCATGAAGTGGAAACTGACTTCAGCTGATGCAAGCTGTACTTCTGGCCTTCAGTCATGAGAGTATTCATGCCTACCTCAAGAGGACCTATGCTATGTGCTAGAGGAGCAAGACATGGGCAGAGATAATGCCATACACTGTTTTGCATCTATGCGCTGCCTATATTATCAAGGCTGTCAGTGTCAGAACAGGAAGAAGACGGATGACAAGGGACTTGTCAAGAGTTCTATACGTTTGTGTTTGCCAGACTGCAAAGCACAAAAAAATCTGTTTGCTGATCGCCTGACCCAAACCCTGTTTAATAAATAAAGCTGACCTGCACTTGCAACCATATCTCCTGCCTGTCATATGGATTACGTTTAAAATGCTCAATTTATTTCAAAACGTGTAATCCATGCGTTTCATGTCAATGGAATTAATGAAAGCAATATTAAATATATCATGGTATTGTCACACTCACTAGAAGGTTTTCAGTTGATTATTACTGCCCTAGGAGATTATCCAGGGTTCACAAAATCATAGTTAAAACAAACAAACAAGCAAAAAACATAATCTTTCTTATTGCTAAGAAATAGACCATCACTATCGGACAAGGCTGACCTCTGGAGGCCAGAATGGAAAATAGCAGGCTCGTAGTACTACCTAAAATCGGATACTTTCGTGGAACTTAAGAGATCATGAGGAATAAAGACTACACGAAGTATTTATTAACATGAATTGGATTGTTTTATGTTTAGATTTCCTTATTATGATGATCAAAGTCTTCATTTTGGACATGCTACATCTAAATCTGCAGAGACGGTGCAAGTCCAGTATTAGAAATATGTGAAATGTCTTACACACAATTTAAAACCATACAGAATAATTAATTTTTCAAAACAATTCAATAAAGTTTGATTACATTTAGGGCCCAGTTGTAAAGTTAAGATTATAATATATATGATTATATTATATGATATATTTTGGTACTTTTGGAAAACAGTTCAGTTTGATTTCATTCACATCAATTAAATGCTTAGATTTCCTACTGGAAAAGTAAGAAAGTAAGTACACACACACACACACACACACACACCACACAACAAGTTGTGGAATAAAATAATACTTGGTTTATTTATAAACAGTGATTCCAGTCCATTCTTCTACCAGATAATCTGAATCTTTCCCCTTTAATCTTCTAACAAAAAAATACTACTGTGTCTTATTTATTAGCAAAAAGTCAATTCAGACACGTTTTCCACTCAAAAAATAAATAAAATAAACATTAGGTAGTGTATCTTTTGCCAGCAGACCAACATGCCATGCTATCAAGCCAAACTAATTGTTAAAAAGTTATGTTATTGCTTAAAAAATGTGTACAGAAATGTGATTTTCAAAAAGTTCAATTAAAATATAAGTTAAAAGTGAACTTACATTTCTTGAAGTTGCAGTTGATGTATTTTAATTTTCCCTGCCTGTTCTATTCTGGGTCTTCATCCCCAACCCCCACCAAGCTAAACCCAGAAACTGATTTGTAAAAAAAAATAAAAAAATAAAAATTGAAATCGGCCAATAAATAGGCTACACTCACCATCCACTTTATTAGGACCAACTGTACACCTGCACATTCATTCAGTTATATAATCAGCCAATCATGTGGGAGCAGTGCAACGCATAAAGTCATGCAGATACAGGTCAAGAGCTTCAGGTAATGTTCATATAAAACATCAGAATTAAGAAAAAGTGTGATCTCTGTGACTTTGATCGTGACTTTGATCTGGTTGTTGGAAGCAGATGAGGTTTGAGTATTTCAGAAATTGCTGATCTCCTGGGATTTTCACACACAACAGTCTCTAGAGTTTACAAAGAATGGTGTGAAAAACAACCAAGCAAAGAAAAGAAAAGAAAAAAAACACACTGAGATTTTTTTCAGTGGGTGGAAACGCCTTGTTGATAAGAGAGGTCAGAGGAAAAATGCCCAGATTGGTTCGAGCTGCTAGGAAGGATATCGTAACTCATATAATCACTCTTTACAACCGTAGTGAGCAGAAAAGCATCTCAGAGTGCACAAAACATCAAACCTTGAGGTAGATGGGCTACAACAGCAGAAGACCACATCAGGTGCTACTCCTGTCAGCCAAGAACAAGAATATGAGGCTATCATGGGCACAGACTCACCCAAACTGGACAGTTGAAGATTAAAAAAAAAACTCTGATCTGCTCCCAGTCTTCAATGGTCCAGTTTGGGTGAGCATGTGATCATGCCAGCCTCAGGTTCTTGTTCTTGGCTGACAGGAGTTGAACCTGATCTGCTCTTCTGCTTCAAGGTTTGACACGTTGTGCAGTTTGAGATGCTTTTCTCTTCACCACCCTTGTAAAGAGTGCTTATCTGAGTTGCTATACATTTCCTGTCAGCTCACACCAGTCTGCTCATTCTCCTCCATGATCCCTCTCATCAACAAGGTGTTTCAGCTTATTTCAGCCCAGTTTTGTCACACCATTTTGTGTCAGTTCTACAGACTGTCGTGTGTGAAAGTTCCAGGAGATCAGCATTTTCTGAAATGCTCGAACCAGCCCTTCTGGCTGCGACAACCACGACCGAAGTCCCAGTGATCACATTTTCCCCCATTCTGATGATTGACGGGAACATCGTGACCTGTACCTGCATGACTGTATTATGACTACCATGACTGTGTGTATATATATATATATATATATATATATATATATATATATATATATATATATATATATATATATATATATATATAGTATGCATTATGCTGCTGCCACATGATTGGATTGGATTTGATTGCATAACTGCATAAATGATTAGGTGTACAGATGTTCCTAATAGAGTGACCGGTGAGTTTATATCGTCATAATATGCTGCATAATAATGTTGTACACCAGATGGCGCAGTGTACCTGTTGAGTTGACTCTAAGTTTACTCTTTCAATCACTTTTGGGCAATTGGTTAGAATCACAGACTCGTTTTCCTTTCATTTATATCCTGACACTAATATTTCTATGTAAAGATCTTCTTATTGTGTTACTATAACACCTTTATATATATATATATATATATATATATATATATATATATATATATATATATATATATATATATATATATATATATATATATATATATATATATATGTGTATATGTATATGTATGTAGTAACATGTTTTAAGTATACAGCTATCTGACAGAGACTAGTCAGTAAAAATGTGACTATAACTACTGTTATTGTGCTTTAACTGTATTTGCACATGAATATTGTGGTTCTTTTTCACTCTGAATAAACCCTATATGCCCTATGTGAGGAGCTCAGTTAATAATCCAGACAGAGTTGGGAGTTTACTGGGTTAGTTTGGCAGGATAAGTAGAGAAAGGTATCCCTAAATTGATAAGAATGCACGAAGAGTCAAAAAATGTAAGAAGGTAAGAAGAGCCCAAAAATTATGACGCAGGAATCATGTGATTTCGCGTGCCGTCTTACAAGTTTTTACCCCAATCAGCCGCACAGTTCGGGGTTGCCAGATTGGGACGACTTTCAAACATTCTACACACAAAAAAGTTTTAAAACTATGCCAATTCGATTCCAATTTCTTAAAGCTGCAGTACAAGACATGAGATACAACCAATGAAGTTTATAGACATAAAAGGATGTCAGAATCCTAAAGGATACTGTTGGGCCCAAGCGGAAAAACACGACGAGTTAAAGTTTCCAATCTGGCAACCGTGATCTCTTATAAGCGAGGAAAGTTTGACAAGTGAGCCTCAGTCCAACCGAGTCGGAGTTTAGGAAGTTGCCGGAGAAAGTCCTTCAGGGCTCGGCTCTCCTTTCCGCTTCCCCCTCGCTGTCCATTCAGGTACGTGACTGAGTAGTAGTTACCTAAACTTTTATCCACTTTTACCTACTTTATACTTTAATAAATAAATAATTATAACAATGATAACAACAACAACAATAACAATACTACTACTACTACTACTACTACTAATAATAATAATAATAATAATAATAATAATAATAACAATAATAATAATAATAATAAGAAGAAGAAGAAGAATGACAACACAATTCTTGGGAAGATTTGTGCTTAGACTTCTGTAGACCTGTGGAGGAATCTTTACAGTACAAAGTCTGTGAGTTGATGTATAAAGTCATGATTTATTTTCTTACAGGTTACAAGATGCTTATAAAAATTCCCATTGGGATATAGTGATAGTAAAAAGTAAATGTAGGCTATTTTATTGTTTTGGGGAACTCAAAAAAACGAAATAAATAAATAAATAAATAAATAAATCCATGATGAATCACAAACATGATTCATAAGAAATGTTTAGACATAGTTACTGTAAATTTCCTTTTCCTCCAATCAAACCAGACTGTATCCATGTGTCTCGTGTAGAATGATATCTTTCGTCTCATGTTATCACATAGCTGACATGAAATGTCCCATAGACCAACTAACGCACATAGTCGCTATTTGTTTTATTTGTCCTTAAGGCATTCCTCATGTTTCTTGGTTTAGATGGCGAGCATTCTGCTTCTCCATGGGCTGAAAGCGGTGCTTTGATCCCAAACTGCTGAGGCTCAGAGTTTGTTAAATGGTTTCTCTGCTGGAGTTTTGTCTGTGTTTTGTGTCTAGATGAGAGAGTGCCATTTGGGTCTTATAGACACCGGCTGCTGACAATTTACTAAGAACATCACAAAACATCTGTTTGACTAGGAAAAAAAAGAGAAAGAAACTAGAAATGTTCGCGTGTTGTTGAAAGATCTATTTGGTGCTTGGGAGTTATGGCGTTAATCGATGTTTATAGTATAACCTATGGGAAGCATTATGAAGCACTTGCTGATGAACTCCACAGTAGCGTAGTCATATATCACTGTGTGTGATCGGGGTAGGATCGAGTCATTTCTTCTGTCTTTTTTTCTATATTTGGTTTGATGGCAAAGTTCTTAGAGTGCACCTTATTCCTGAATAAAGGCCTTCAATGATACTATATATATATATATATATATATATATATATATATATATATATATCCCTAGACACATAAATAGAAGTTGTATAAGACATCACTGTGTGCAGCGCATTCACAAGATTTTAAGGAAGAGACATCTTAATATCATCTGCAAATGCTTTTGGTGGCATCTAGCATGGAAATGTTTTAACAGTCTTAACATTTTTCTTTGTAGCAGAAACACGCCCCAAGATGGGTGATTGGAGTGCTTTGGGCCGGCTCCTGGACAAGGTGCAGTCATATTCGACAGCCGGAGGCAAGGTCTGGCTCTCCGTACTCTTCATCTTTCGCATTTTGGTGTTGGGCACGGCCGTGGAGTCGGCGTGGGGCGACGAGCAATCTGCATTCAAGTGTAACACTCAGCAACCAGGTTGCGAGAATGTGTGCTACGACAAGTCTTTCCCCATTTCGCATGTCCGCTTCTGGGTGCTTCAGATCATTTTTGTGTCAACACCAACGCTCCTCTACCTGGCACACGTCTTCTATCTGATGCGCAAAGAGCAGAAGCTGAACCGGCAGGAGGGGGAGCTGCGTGCCGTCCAGAACGATGGCGCCGACGTGGACGAGCCACTGAAACGCATTGAGCTCAAGAAGTTCAAGCATGGTATTGAGGAGCATGGCAAGGTGAAGATGAAGGGTGCCTTGTTGCGCACCTATGTAGTCAGCATCCTCTTCAAGTCTCTTTTCGAAATTGGTTTCTTGCTCATCCAATGGTACATCTATGGCTTCAGTTTGTCTGCTGTGTACACCTGCGAGCGTTCTCCATGCCCCCATCGTGTCGATTGCTTCCTGTCACGTCCCACCGAAAAGACCGTGTTCATCATCTTCATGCTGGTGGTGTCGCTTGTCTCCCTGGTGCTCAATGGCATTGAGCTCTTCTATGTTTTTTTCAAGCGTATCAAAGACCGTGTCAAGGAAAAGAAGGGTCAGTTTCAGTCTAACACCTTAACCCACCCTCCCAAGGACATGCCAGGCACCAAGTATGCCTACTACAATGGATGCTCATCACCCACAGCACCACTGTCGCCCATGTCGCTGCCAGGCTACAAGCTAGCCACGGGCGAGAGGACCAACTCTTGCCGCAACTACAACAAGCAGGCGAGTGAACAAAACTGGGCTAACTACAGCACCGAGCGTCAACGCTTGGGCCACAACGGCAGTACCATCTCCAACTCGCACGCGCATGTCTTCGACTACCCTGATAACGGTCATGAGCACAAGAAGGCGGCGGCGGGCAGTGAGATGCAGCCTTTGGTGCTCACTGAGCCGAGACCGTCCAGCCGTGCAAGCAGCCATGTGAGCAGCCGAGCCAGGCCTGACGACCTGGATGTCTAAAAGCTGCGCTAACCCATGCCATGCTTGCGTTGCGCCAGTCTGTTAAAGAAGTGGACATAAGGTGCAGAGACAGAGAGAAAAATAACGTCTCCTGCACCCGGGGAAAGGACACTGTCCAGTGTCCTGTCCTCGCTCTAGACTCTAGATGCAGAGACGTAAACTTACTTACACTGCTGGAGGTACTATGTGTTAATTAACGTCAATGTCGAAGACTAGCGGCGCTAACATGCCTTTAACAGCCGAACGGTGACAGGGGTGAGAGGCCAATGAGCATATTCAGTTCACTTCCTGTAAGTCCCCCATTTCCCCCGGATGAATATACCTTGGTCACGTGATCGATCGTTTCATTGTTTTATCCCGCAGGCAAATTTCGTTTCTCCATTTCCGAAAAAAAAAAAAAAAAAATTCAAAATACGATACTCCATTGTTTTCCAACATTCCCATCATGTTCCTCTTCTCTATGACCTCGACGCTGTCTAGTCAAACCGGGTTGTGTGTAGGTTCCTAGTGCTGAAGATTCATGAATTAATATTTATTTATTCATAAAGAGTACAGGACATCCACCACTCAGTGACTGACTACTACTCAAGGTCATATCCATCTGAATAATACTTCACACAAAAGTAAGAGCAATAACAAATCACTAGACCCAACTACATATTTATTGACAATAATCCAAAATTTGGCAATACATTTACTAACAAAAGGTTGCTTTTATTAATCGTAGTGAACTGTTGTTTTCCTGATAAACTTTGAATATATGTGGTGTTAGTTTTTGATTATTTTGTGTTTGTTATATCGGTGTGGGGCAAAAGATTTGTTTTTTTTTTGTTGTTGTTTTTTTGTTTTTGTTTTTTTGCATTTAAAAAAAAAAGTCTTTAAAGTCTATGATTTCTATGATTTCCCTCTTTAAAAAAAAAAAAAAAAAGTTTTCCTTACTTGTCTTGCTGAATGGAAAAGGAAAGTCGATTATATGAAGTTCTACCCATGTAGTGAGTGTTTTTTTTTTGTTTGTTTGTTTAATTTTTTGTTTTAATTTGTTTTAAATCAGTGTAATCGTGCTGCTTGAGAGATAGAGTTTTAGTACTGTAAATCAAGCTAACTGTGTCACAAATGTGAGTTTTTAGAAGACTGCTTGTTAGAGCTGGACTAATATTTAGTCTTTTAAATCCATAAAAAAGAGATATATGCCAATGTAGCTCCACAATTACCAAACGCTAGTAGATTAAATTTAATTTTGGACCTTTTTTTAAGGTTTTGATTCGCAAACTTTACATCACAGCATATCGGTACTCAAAGCATGGAGGTTCTCGGATATATATATATATATTTTTTTTTTTCAGCTACAACGGTGTTTGCACTGAGACTTTGGCATGGATGTTGTATGATGCAGAAGTGGCAACATGTTCTCTCTGTTATGCATGTAACTAATTTATTTGACCACACACCAGGCCGACAAACACTATATTAAAACAGATTTCATGTGAAACCCTTTGTATGTGTTTGGACCTTGAAGGCCCAAACCGAGATATTTCATATCCACTGAATAAGGCAAAATATCAGTTTTAGGTTCGTTTGATGAAGAGCGTTGAGAAAATGTCCTTCCTTGAGAATCCACTGTTGTACAGTGTGCAAATGCATGATAGCAAAAAAAAAAGTCATTAATCAAATCTGTGAAAAAAAAATGGCTATTTTAACCAATAAAGTTTTTCTTTGTTATATTCCACGTGTTATGCTTCCATGAGATTTTCATACATGGGATGAGTCACTCTCATCTCCATTAATGATGACATGAAATGATGAAATGGGGTTTTATTTTTTTTGTTTGTTTCGTTGTTTTTTTTTTTGTTTTTTTGTTTTGTTTTTTTTCCAGGTGTTACTCTGTTGGGGTGCTGTGAGTATTTTTATTTACAAGCTGTTAAACATGTATAATCCGAAAATGACACAATGCACAACAATTTGTCTGGAGCCAGTATCAAATAAGGCCTGGTACAGGCATTTTGCTCGAAAGAATTAGCTTCACACAAAACCACGCACATAAACTGAGGCAATAAGGCTAAGCCGGCATCACGGCCAAAATCCGATGCCAAGACTTACTTACAAACTGAAAAAGACTGATACGCTTTTACATGTATGTCTTAAAATGCCTCTGAAACTTTAAAATTTTCATCATATAAAAAGATCCAGTGCTTTTTTTTTTTCCTTATCCAAGTTTCGTATTTAACCTTTCCACAAAGCTAAATAAAACCACATGTCTGGGCCGAGCCTGTGGACCACATGTGGCTAGAGCAGAGAGTGCAGGGGGAAAAAAGCATGAGGCTTTGATCTACTGCTAATTAATCCAGATCTTTTATTCACCGATGGCTTTTTATTTTAAAATCAGCTTTATCACCCAGTATTATTTTATGAACGGGAGACTTCCCTGAAAATGGTTGCGCAGGTTAGTGTCAGAAGAGATTAATTAGTGCACAAATTATGTCGAAGGAAAGAACGAAAAAAAAAAGCCAAACATTCGGAAAAAACATCTTCCCGTGTTATAAACCCTCATGATCTTTTCTAAGCTAATCGTTCTGTTAATGCCACATGATGCAATGCTGCTGCGGTAACGCGAGGTTACTCCGTGAAGGGACTCTGTGCTCTCTCAGAGGTGCATGAGCATGTCTGAGACAGTAAGCCATGGCTCGCACATGTTTCTCTTGTCTATTTTTGGACAATGAGGATTCAACTGAGGACAGTTTTAAATGCATATAAAGCTTGCTTGCCTCCTGGAAACCTCAGCTTCAGAGTTACATTTCCTCTGCCTGAGCAGCCACCCAGACCACAACTCCAGGGTGGTTCTGGGAATCCGTGTTAAAGCTGCTAACTTTGCCTAAAAATGGCAAATCAACTCATTGTTATGACGTTGCCCCATGTTTAATAAAAACATATGCCACGCTGCTCTCGTAATATTTTCTATTGGACAGCAGTCTGGCTCGGCAGCAAATCCGACCTTCTTATTTGTGTCTAAAAGCCCTCTTACTGATTCCCAGCTGTGTTGCGTTCGCAACATGAAACAACCCTTTTCCATCTTTATGAAAAACACAAACACAAACACATGAAGGGTTTCAGGGCATTTATTCAGCCAGCAAAGCTATGATTTACAAAGGTTAAGTAAGGTAACGTTTTGGACCGTGAGCTGGATCCTAACACCATCGACTACATCCATCTTTTCGAAATGAGAGAGTGTTACATTCCTGATGGGTTTGTTTTCGCTCTACAGATATCACACATACATAAAGCAGAACATATATCATTGGTTTAAGCAGGTTGGCACTCTGTAAGATCGCTGGAAAGCTACCCATCACATGCAGGGTGTGAAAATATGAGATGTTCTCAGTCTTCTCAGCAAATGGGCCTGTGCTCTCAGCTTGGCTTTTCTGCACGAGCATATCATGCACAGTTATGTTTCCTGCACACTCTTTGCTGTTTACTTAAGCATAAGTGAATCAAAACAGTAGGATGCTTCCAATTCTTCAACTGGGAGAGTGGTCGATATCGAATGGTGTCTTGGCTTTGGTTGTGGTTAAGAATTGGATGCACTGCCTGTCCCATTTCACTCTTAAAATATCCACCACTGGCCCAGAACATGAAGGCTGGAGCTCGGCATAAAGGCTGTGGTTTTATTAAACATGGATGAGCTGCTACCAAACATGAACTGGAGAATATGAGTCAGACCACCTTTATGTCTCTTCTTCTTCTTCTTCTTCTTCTTCTTCTGCTGCTTCATCATCGAATTGAGTTCTTTTTATCATTCTCTCTCGCTCTCTCTTTCCTCTACTTCTTTGTCAGCTTCATTTATTGTTTAGTCCTCTTCTTTTGACGCTGTCATTCATTTGCTCGCTTATTTGACCCCAATTTTCTCGTAATTTGGTCACTGGCCAATTCCCATTATTAGCTAGCTCACGTCCATCACATGACAGCTACAAACCAGGGACGGTGAAGGCTTACAGACGACCCTCTTTTGACTAAGATCATTCTGACTCACAGGGGATATATTAATGGCATCCCTCCCACCCAGAAAGCACAGCCAGTTTTACTCTCTTGGACTCATGACCGCAGATTCAAACTCATGATCTCCCAGTGATACAGTGAACTTTTCTGTTGCACCACCCAGAAACCCAATTTTCTCATTCTGTATTGATCAAGACATGGCAGATGTTGATGGACAAGCATTCCATCGCAGGATAGGCTCCAGTTCCACCTAGAGCATGACCAGGATAAATAAATGAAGGAATGCATGGATAAAGAAGTGATAGTCCCAAATTCCTCCTACTGATGCCAAAATCCTGCTGGTTGAGAATTGAAGCAGAACGGCGTCAGACATTCTGAACCCAATATTCTGCCATTACCTTCTGTGGAAAACAACACAAAACACTCAAATATGCCATTTCATTAATTCCACTCAAAGTACAGCGTATTCCTTGGTTTGCTATGCAAATTATATCAGATTTATTTTATTTTTTTGGAAACCACAACTTTACTAACATTTGATGCTTCTGATGCGTGCAAATGAACGTTCTCGGAATAGATTTGCAGGAAACAAATTTTCTTATCAGCATGGGTGTTCCCATTCCTTCAGCTTTCGAACTCACATGAGCCTGCACACTCAATTTCATATTTGTATGCGCTTTCACTTCAGGGCGCATGAACCGCTGATTGTTAAAAGCTGTCTCGAAGATATTTGAAGGTTTGGAAAAGCAGAGTGAGACGAGGCACGGCTCGTGGGCTGTGTGGAGTCGATCGGCTCTTTCCAGCTTTCCGTGTGTTTCATGAAAGCATGCAGAGCATCAGCGCATGCTCAACAGACAAAGCAAAATGAAACGAGCGAGCAAAGAGAACTGAAACGCGACACGGAATATAGGAAAAGTAAGGAAAAGTCTCGAGTGGTACTGTGTTTCGTGGAAGTGGTGGGGAGCTTCTCGCACCGGGTTCAAGTTGAAGGAGAGGGCTGGTAAAAAAGCGCCGGCAGCACTAAAGGGACAAGAACCACATAGATAAAAACAACAACAGAACAGAATATAGTGAAAGAGCACATGTGGAACATAATTCGGCGTGTAAAACCCTGTTCATGAGCGCCATGAATCAGTCCTGCTCTGGCTGTTTCCACTCCTTTTCTCTTCTCTCTGTCTGTCTCTCCGTCAGACCTCTGTGTGCGTGCGCTCTCTGGCCAAGCAGGATGTCAGGCATGTGGGACAGATTAGCGTTTGGTCCTGCCACTGTCCATTCAATTTGTATGCTCGAGCGCTACATCTTTTCTGACAGCTGTCACACTCCACCTCCACTGTTGAAGTGTCGAGCCTGTTAGGACTTTAACAAGCAGGACTTGTTACCGAGATCCCTAAAAAAGAGAGAAACTTTAAATACAGATGCTGTAAGGTAGCTGTAACTATGAGATTCATCACCAGTTAGCTGAGAGGTCATGAGACAGAAAGCATGCAGCGCACGGCCAAAGACAATAGCGGGCTGAGCTGGCATAAACAAAATATTTCCATAGTCACCCCTTTCGTGCAGTTCTGCGGATTTTCCTGACACTTCCACACCGGCATTCACTTACTGTGAACATACAAAACATAGACCATGGTCATTATTCTAAATTTAGCCAGATGGGCCCCAGTTTTCCACTGCAAGATCCAAATCGTGAAAATAAAGCCAAGAATATTTGAAGTATGGAGGGGAAAAAAGTCGTATTTCACTCGCATAACCAATATCTATGCAAAGAATGCCTCAGATTTAATCAGTTTCAGTGGGGCTGTTTTGGCAATATGTATTTGCCACAGCTGTAATTTTAGTGCAAGAGGTCTGTAACTGGTTGCAGAGAAGGAACACAGGATCATGTCCTAGAGCAATGTCTGAGAAACTGGAGAAGGGGCTTTATGGAGTGACTGGGTCAGGCCATAGACTGCTCTGTACACAAGGCATAATCAGCTTTAACCACTTTGAGTTGGTATTGAAGCATTGTGTGTCTTTCCCATTTGTATTCCCTCCATCGATTAAAAAAATAGATAAGGAGATTTGGACTGTTGATCACATTACTGTCTTAGAGCTTTAGCCAGTGTTTATGATTATGGCTCTGGAGTCGAAGTTTGTAGTAGAAGTTCTTTAATAATTATTTTAGAGTTTATAAGAACATGATACAATTTCTGTCCAAACTGACCTTCACGATGAAGCGCTCAAAAAGAAGTGTTAACTGCTAAAAAATTACGAATACAATTCCTCCTACAACAAGAAAGACATTTCCATCCATCCATCCATCCATCTTCTATAGCGCTTATCCTTCACTTCAGGGTCACGGGGAACCCTGGAGTCTATCCCAGGGAGCATCGGGCACAAGGCGGGGTACACCCTGGACAGGGTGCCAATCCATCGCAGGGCACAATCACATACACACTCACACACCCATTCATACACTACGGACACTTTGGACATGCCAATCAGCCTACCATGCATGTCTTTGGACTGGGGAGAAAGACATTTGTGTCATGTTTATTTTATTCAACATGGTAAAGTCAAGTCAAGTCAGGTCAAGTTTAGTCCTGTGAAAAGCTACATGTTCATAACGTCTTATAACTTCATTGCTAGGGACTGGGTCATTCACTTTCATGCAAATTTCTCATGCAATTGGGGCATAGCTTTACAAAACCATTAAGATACAAATATACATTTTTAATGGTATACCATGAACTTTCCAATGATTTTAGGAAACAGTGCCCAAACTGTAAACCAATCAAACAGGTCTCGAATTTGTGAGCTCCAAAACTTTTGCACCTAAATGCACCTTGATGCTCTAACCTGGGGTGGCTCATACATGTGTTAGCAGGACCATCCATCCATCCATTTGCTGTACTGCTTATCCTACACAGGGAACCTCGGGCAGCAATCGCACACACATTCACACCCTACAGACAATTTGCAAATGCCATTCGGCCTACCACACCAATCTTTGGACTTGCGGAGGAAACCCCCCGAAGCACAGGGAGAGCATGCAAGCTCTCGGACTCCCAACCCCAGAGGTGCGAGGCAAATGTTCTAACCACTAAGCCACCACGCTCCCCAGCAGGACTAAGCATCTGATTTTCAAAGATAAAAGCACATCAGTATAAGGTTTAATTTTAGCATCCTAGCTACTGATAGATAGTTAAATTGAACCCGAATCCAATAAAGAAGCTAAATGTTATATTCCATTATGTATAATTATACAGTGCTTCTCCAGATTTATCACACAGATAAATTCATAAGCATTTTTTTTTACAATCTCATCAGGAATGCAAAAAGCAGCTATAACAACCTTGTTAAAGCTATGGCAATGTATTTTGTTATTTTCTCGCACTCAATGGACGGCGCACTTGCCAAAGCGGCAGTGGCGCTCAGATGTTGCGGAACACTGAGATCAGCAGATCTGCGTTTCCCAAAGCTGTGCAGCTCAGTGACTATGACATAGCATGTCTTTAACCATGGCAGACACATTCAACAAACAAATCCCAGCGTACATGCACAGATTTCTCAGGCTGGGCTTGTTTTCATTCTTCTTCAAAGGCCAGCTGATCTGCACACGCTGGCAATTCTGAAAAAAAAAAAAAAACATTCAGAAGTGATCATATGTTGTTTACAGAACAGTGCCTCCTGTTGTTGGATGAAAAACACACTGATCGATGGCTGTTTGAGAATGTGGGATAATTAACTCCATTCATTTGACAGAGGGTTTTGTTATTAACACTATATAGCTTCATGTCAGAGTCCTTTTCCCAATTGTCTTTGGCAGCAGGCGTTTTATCCACTTTCTGCACATCACTTTCATTCTTTCATCTTCAGTAAGCACTTTATCCTGGTCAGGGTTGTGGTGTGGTTGTGTGTAGTAGGTACACTCAGCGTGATGTGGGAATACAAGCTGGACGGGAAGCCAGTCCAACGCGGGGCACCACGCGTACACGCATTCACACCTAGGGGCAATTTAGTGCTGTCAATTCACCTACTCTCTTGTTTCTTTGGGAGGAACCCGGAGGAACCCATGTGTGAAACACATGTAAAACTCCACACAGACATTAACCCAAGTTCAGAATCAAACCTGGGTCGCTAGAGCTGGGAGGTTATAATGCTACCCACTGCACCACTTTACACAGTCTTCGTGCTTCAGATTTAAAGATGCACCCTTTATTTTTAAAAGTGGACTGGAGTAAAAAGTTGCAATTCCTTTCGTTTGATTTGTGAACCATCTTAGCTAGCTATGGTTAGAATGATGGAGACAGTAACAACTCAGGTAGCCCTAAGAAAGAACTTATTGTTGCAGCTAACTGAGGAAGCTAATGTAGCTAATCGTAGCCTCATAAATTAGCAAGTCGCCTGTGGCCTCATGCCTACGGCCAAATCACAACCATGTTGATATTCATTAGAACAGCGCTCTTGCTCGTGTGACAGTGCTTAATTAGCACAACGGGGCGTTTTTATTCCTGAACTTTCCACTGACGTACCAGCAAGTCTATATTAATTACAGGCCTGCTTGTTTATGAGTATGGTATTAAACCCATTCAATAAATTCATACATTTAAAATCTATATCCTGAATTGATATTGAAATGAATTGAAATGACCAGCCAAATAGCCTTTTGATTTCCACCACTGAATTAAACAAATAATTAAAAATCATGGACCCCCTGCAATGGTACACAGATCCCTGTGGGTCTTTGAGAACTAGTGTCTTAGAAGAAAGCTGCCTTTTGCTACTTTCCAGTTGAGACTGGCTTTATCTCAAGAATGTGTTCAGATTCCGTATTGTGTTCCTCTGAATGAGAGGACAAAATGTTTTTCTTGCACCATATGTTTACTTGGTTTGACCATTTTCAGCAGCCCCAACTAATTGAAGAACTTTGCAAGGTCATTGGTTAACCGTTCCTTCAGCTTCCTGTGGAAACGAGATGCACCCCAGCATCTCTAAGCATGTTACAATATAAATTGACCCAAGACACAAAACTGATGTCTTAGAATTCAGTGTTTAAGGATGGGCTTGGAGCAATAAGCAAAGGGAAAAAGTGGAAATCCAAAGCAACTGAGGTGAGAACATGCTGAAAAACATCATGAGAGAGAGAGAGAGAGAGAGAGAGAGAGAGAGAGAGAGAGACGGAGACTCAGGACATGTAAAAAGGAAAAGGAAGTGCGAGAGCAGGCACGCAGTCCAACATCATGGACTGGAACAACATTGTCTTGTGATTATAAATCCATAAAGTTTACACAGTCACAATCAGATAAATGGAAAAAAGGGGGTATGATAGCAGCATATAAAATTCTTGCTTATGAGTTTTTCCATGAACTTCCATGCCATCTGGTGATACAGACCGGAAAATAATTTCACAGTTGCAAAAAAAAAAAAAAAAAAAAATCTAATTGTTGTTCCTTCCTATGTCTGGCTGAGATACATGCTTACGGTAATTGCAGGTATTAATAACATGATAATCATCTGTTCATAATAATCTCCTGTTATCTATTTTGTTTCAGTGCCAATCATAACAGCAATGCCAATTACAACTTGAACCTTTTATCTTCAGCTACTAGGTATTTTATCACAAATTAATCAAAACAAACAGCTACTGTGGGTGGAGGAAGTTGGGTTTCTTTGCGAGACAATCATCAGTTATAGCAGCCAAGTGTCCTGTTGCAGCACATGACCAGCGTCTTACGAAAGACTTAGCATATCCAAAGCAACAAACGTATCCAGGCCAAGCACAAACAACAACCAAACGAGGCCAAGAAGGTGCTTATTAGCAATCAGCTCACAGTGGAGCAGAAAAATCGAGGAGGAGCTTAGACATGCAACAAAAACTTATTATTCACAGTGGACTTTGTAACCCTTAACTCTATCCTTCTTCCCAATATAGTAGACATTCTAGATGATAGAAATACAGGAACTGGTACAATGATGTAAGTGGATCGTTTTTTCAAATGCTTGGGGGGGGGGGGGGGGCCTAATCTCTTGTGTATCTATATATTGAACTGTCATTAATAACGTGGTATATTAGACGGCCCTAGGTTCTTAAAAATCCACCGTGAATGCCTTGCAAATGAATGTTTATAATTAACATGTGATCTTCAGTGACGTCCAAGATTTTATTTCGTCCAAGAACTTCTTGCATCAATATGTTGTTCTGTTTTCATTTTAGTTTCATAGATTACTCCCAATGATATCTGACTACCTGCTGATAGACATGGCGACAGGATCTATCCCTCCCTTCTTCACTACCTAATAAGACTGATGCAGCAGCGCTTTAGTCCTTTAGTCTGTCCAGCACTCTCACTTCCTGATAAATACACTCTACTCAAACGCTTCAACTTTCATGCGAACGCCACGACACTCATTATCTCATAGATTGCTAACAGGCTGAGATGACTCTCTGCTGTAACTCAGCACAAGTGTGTCGTTATACTGTAATTACACTGCATTCTGCGATATCTCCACTAACTTCTATGTTGGATTTCTCATCAATATCACAAAGCTCTTGCTCTTCTGTTTTAAACCTGACCACTATCCCTTATGATCAATGAAAATGCTTTCTCCTATTAAACTCCTTTGCAGTTTTACATTAGCACATCACATAGTCGCTAAATTCTCATGGGAGTAAGGAAAACGCAGTACCAAACAGCACCAGAATTGCTAAACACATCACAAATATTTCAGTGTAAACATGTTTACTGTACCGTATAGGCTACGAGTTTAGAGTTTTCCTCGAAGCAGTGCATTATTGTGCATTTTGAATTATTTTATTATATTTATACTTTCACTTGAGTGCATTTCCGGCTTCACGCTTCCACTTTTGATTACGATTTCGACATCTTATCTGTTCTTTCACATAAGTAGAATTTCCCAGTACATTTTTGGACACTGGTATTTGCAGCATGCTCCTAATAAACTTTGGTAATGGAGCGCCCTCGTTGACCTCCACATGTTAGTAAAAGTCCAGAAAGAAAACTCAAACCATAGCCCTTAACCTTCATTGAAAGGAAATTGCTTGTGTATGTGTAGCACTGGCCTTGAAAGACCCTGTGCTTCATAATGGCTACAAGGAAACGAATGGCGCAATGGCGAATGAGATAATGAATCTCTACCTCTAGTTGAAAACATGCATTTGAAAAATTTCATCATTACAGCTCCTAAGCAACCCCACTTCATTCTTCAGTCTGGCTGTTGGACGATGTAATATTGGCAACAAAGCATTTGACACATACTTAAATGGAACGCCAAGCCCTAGGTACTTTTATGAAGACTTTAAAAGAAACACCTTTAAATCCAAACGTATGTATTTCATCAGTGTTGCCTATTTGCATCACAGTGTTTTCAGATAAAGAGGCTATTAGCTGTGTATCCTCCATTCACTTTCAAACAAGCTGACATCATTCAAGTGCAAATGCCTAGGTTTGAGTCATTATGCTAAACCATGACTTCAACTGAGAGCTAACTTTCTTCATAATGATAATGATTAAAGTACCCCCATTAACAATCATGCAGCCAGAACGCAGTGGATTCATTTTCAATGGCAGGTTTTACAACATCTGTGAAAGCATCTGACATATTGCAACGTGTAATGTAGACTTGAGCTGGCCATTCCCCCCAGTGGGTTTCTGCTCCATTCTGGCTCAGCAAAAGCATTCTTTTTTGTGAATCTGGCTTACAGGACACTGAGACGTGTGAAAGAAAGTAACCATAGCAAAGCCCAATAGCGTCAGACAAGTGTTTAATTTGGCCTTCCACTTTTATTTCCAGTGTTACCTATGTGCTTCCTTCCTGTCTGTAAAACTCTCCTTGAAACTCTGTGAAGAAGTCTAGCGATGGCACATCATACACTGTTCTCTCCACCAAGACTGTCTTCTGTCACTTTTTGGTTAATGTCTGGATGAAGTTGATGTAACCATGAGAAAGAAACAGGTTTAGTGGTGTGGCGCTAGAGTCTAACTTTAATCAGGAAAATTAAAGGCAAGGAAATAACTCAGTAAGTAAGTAATCTGGTCTCAATCACAGAGGCTGTTTGGTTTCACCCACTGCTCAAGTAACTATCAGAATATAGTAATGCCATATGAGATCTCATTCCAAATGTGCTCGGAGTGTCTAGGTGAAAAATCCCACCATGTCCTATATTTATTTGTAATAAAAGGCAGTTTTCCATTGGACTATATAAGTATTGTATATGGCTTTGTCATTAAATAGATCACTTCAACCCAGACATTAAAAAATCAGTTCCCAAATACAGTGTATGTGCTGATTGGGAGCTGCTTTATAGGGGTTTGTGTTTATAAAAAATAAATAAATAATAATAATAAAAAAAAATGCTAAAATGTAGTGTAAATATTACTTTTCTCTAGAAATGATTTATCCTTGTGGGTGGTAAAACTTAAAAATGACAGCCCTGGGTTTATTTTTTGATTTCTTCCCCAGATGGCAACTCAGACTTTGAGGCTTATAGCATATTGTTATTTACATGGCCAGACATTGTCAATTTGTACACAAATTATACCTTTCCTTTTTTGCTGGGCTCAGCGATAAGTAATGAAATTAAAGCGTTTATAAGACGTAATTGTTTGGCCAGGGCCTTTCAGACTCAGACAAAGCCTAATAAGCCTCTCTCTGCATTTTACTGCCCATAAAATAGGTTAATAAAGCGTTGCTAGCCATGGGCCCACTTGGAGATTTGGGCTTTAGCCCAGGGAAAGTGGAGGCTGTCCATCCAAAAGTCCACACCAGGTCCTCAACATGTCTTTATCATGCCAGCCCATACCATGCCTTAGCTCACAACACAGATATTAGACTAATGTAGCTGATTGAGTTATCAGAAATTAAAATTCAAACTTGTAATTAAACCCAGTATACATTAATGGAGGTTCCATAGTTGCAACAAAGGCAAATATAACAGGAAAGTTAAGAAAAGTATTCACAATGAAGCATTTTAAATACATGTAGTAAACCAAAGTTTTGATAGACTCCATTGTTGGTGATTAATTAGGTTAAATTGGCCCAACTGATAATAACTCGTCCAGTCAAAACTACCTCAGAACTATCTTATTCCCATAGATTAGAAATATACAACTTCATATATACAAATATATAGTTCATTCTACCGAACGAGTACCATTTGCTTGTTATAACAAGCTGCTCTGAATTAAACTTTTTTTTTTCAACACTAAATATAATAACACACATAGGTAACTATTCAAAATGTGTATTGACCAATCTCAGGTAACTTTATTAAAATTTTTGCAAGGTTTTTAAGCAGAAGATGTTTGTATTTTTCTCAGTCCTGTTACCAAAACTCATGTGCCATTTAAAAAGCATGTTTAAAAGCTTCTCAACTAATTCCTTTGTTTCCTGCTTAAGAGAGTGTTTACTTTATAGAAATGGACTTAGAAATGGACTTAGTAACAGGAATGAATATTAGGTAATGGTGATATGTGTCCGTATGTGCGAAGCATGTGAGTGTGCATGTGTGTGTGTGTGTGTGTGTGTGTGTGTGAGTGTGATATTTCTATATTGAAGGGATGTGCTATGTGCTTGTAGTTCTTCACAGCAAAGGATGTGGAAAGAGAAAGAAGGACAGCGATGGGGAGAGAGAGAAAGAGGGAGAGAGAGGGGGAGAGAAAGAGGGAGAGAGAGAGAAAGAAGGAGAGAGAGACAGAGGTAGAGAGAGAGAGAGAGAGAGAGAGAGAGGGAGAGAGAGAGAGGGGGAGAGAGAGAGAGAGAGAGAGAGAGAGAGAGAGAGAGAGGGGGAGAGAGAGAGAGGGGGAGAGAGAGAGAGAGGGAGAGAGAGGGGGAGACAGAGAGAGAGAGGGGGAGACAGAGAGAGAGGGGGGGGGGAGAGGGAGAGAGAGAGAGGGAGAGAGAGAGAGGGGGGGGGGGAGAGAGAGAGAGAGAGAGGGAGAGAGAGAGACAGAGGGAGAGAGAGAGAGGGGGAGACAGAGAGAGAGGGAGAGAGAGAGGGGGGGGGAGAGAGAGAGAGAGAGGGAGAGAGAGAGACAGAGGGAGAGAGAGAGAGGGGGAGACAGAGAGAGAGGGGGAGAGAGAGAGAGGGAGAGAGAGGGTGGTGGTTGTGTCTTGCTCCTTCCCCTGCAGAATGCCATGGGTGGGTGTTTGCCATGTGGGTGCTTCTCCATAGCATGGGTTCTCTCCATCTTCTTTTACAAAAGGTAAGAAAGACAAAGACAAAAAGTTGAACATATTATGCATGTCCTCAGATCTCTGCATTGACTACCAGTACCTAAGATCAGTTTGAAAATATTATTGCTTGTCTATAAAACACTAAATCGTTCACTTGGATAAATTGCATCCAATTGTGTCTCAGCTAGAATTGCATTAAATTCATGAAAACAAACGTGCCTGACCTTTTCTTTAGAAGCCTTCTCTTTATATAAGTAACAGGATTGAAAGTAACAGGACTGAGTTTTTAGCACAGAATTAGCCAATACATGAAATATAGCCACATGGTGTACATGAAAATAACATCTAAGAAATAATTTAGGTCAGAGGACTGTACGCTGAGATTAGCCTTCTCAGTCATAGTCACAATATCACCAAATATACAGAGAAGAAAATGAGAGAACTTACTTTTGGTCTTCCCATGGCCTTCAGAAGATCCAGATGATACAACTTCCTGGTGAACATGTGACTTGTGAAATGTATAACAGGACTGAGTGAAAACCTGGAGACACAACTCAAATATAATGGATTTCTTATGAAAAAAAATATATATTTAAACCATAGACGAGATATGGAGTCATACAACAATGCAAAAAAAAACAAAAAAAAACAAAAGTATATTAATAATTATATTTATTTGTAAAGTGTAGTGTTCGAGAGTAGGGACAAGCAACAAATGCTATTGTTTCAGTGTTCTAGGTAGTTTTTATTCATGATTTAAACACAATTTTCAGTTAAATTAATGTACAGTACACTTTGCTTAATAATAAAATGTATTTTTCAGTAAATTTTCATGCATATTTGTACATTTAATGTCCTGGGGATGGAAATGGCACCCATTCGGTGGAATGGCTCATACGCAAGTTTACCAACAATTTCTTACAATGATCAACGTAACAAAATCCGGTTTTGTAATTGACTTTGTTTACATGTGTGTTTTTCTTTGGGTTTCTATCCTGTCATCGCCCCTGTTTTGTTATTGGTTGTTTCCCTTATGTGTCCTCATCATTCACAGCTGTTCCCATTTCTCCCTTGATTAGTTTGTCTATTTATACCCTTGTGTTTCTGTTTTACGTCACAAAGTTTTGTATTCGTGTTTTGCCGACTGTACTCTACAGAGCCTTTGATCTTTGTTTATGGTTCTTGGTTTATTGATCCGGATCTTGTACCAGTGTTTTGCATTTCTCATTGTTTTGTCCAGTTTAGTCTGTTTGCTGATAGCCTGACCCTGTGCCTGTTTTTGACTACATTTTTGCATCACATTTTGGATCTGTCTGTCTGCCTCTCTCTTAATAAAAGCTCAAACTGCAATTGCATCCGTCTGCATTCCCGTTACATGACTAAATACGCCAGGATAATATCAGCGCTTAACTCCATGCAGTTTTCTCAGTAGACTTTCCTGATTCCTCCGGAACTGTATGATGGCTTTTCGGGTTATCGTGAAAGTTTTCACCTACAGTACCAATTTTTGTGAGCCTGGTGGACCACAAGCCTGAAGAGAAGCAGTGGCTGGGGTTCATGTTGTCCTGGCTCACTGGCCTACCCACCAGTGGGTAGTGTTCCTGATTGTCATGAGATCCTGCGGCCTTAGTAGCATAGCCCTGTTTGTTAGACTTTTAGTTAAGGTGTTTGGGTGTCCAGAGTTCAAGCCTAACATTGAAATTTTTTTGGGGAGGGCTAGCCTTGCCTGCACACACCCATTCATACACCCTTGTGTTTCTGTTTTATGTAAGTATTGTAGTAGTTGTAAGTATTGCATTAGTGCTTTGCCGCCTATGCTCTACCAAACTTTTGTTCTTTGTTTATGGTTCTTGGGTTATTGATCCTGATCTCCTTTCTGCATTTCTCGTTTCTTCCTAGTTGAGCCTGTTTGCTGATCACCTGAGCCTGTTTCTTAATAAAAGCTTTAATCTGCATTCCCATTACATGACACTAAGTAGCAAAATTTGCTTGCTCGTACCTGGCTGGTTTTAAGTCTAGCTTAGGCTTTGCTATCCTTGAACTGAAGAGACAAATAGCTGGCTGATCTCATTCCCAACTAAATTATATCAGCTATGTGAGAAAAATATATTTAAAAAAACAAAAAAAAAACAAAACACATACATTTACCAGCATTTAAGCATGAGGAGTGTCTTGGTGTTGTCTTTGAAGTTTATTGAAAACGATGTGTTCCTATCTGTCTTGGTTAAACTAGCTTGCATTAGAAAATTATGTCTGTTAACTCTGTTCAATTTCTACGTTTCCTTTCAAGAATGAGTAATAAAATCATTATATCCAGCTAATTATACAGTTAATTGGCAGTTCACTGACAAGAATAATCAACCTAAATTTGCTCGCTGGTCGAGGCTGACCTGGCTACATTTGTGTCTGCTCTCTTGCAAATCACAATGTTGTATCCTGTCAACAGGCTGATCTTTGTTCAGGGTATTCAAGATGTCATGCTTATTTGACACCAGGTACAGCCAATGCAGGTGAACATGTCATACCAAACTTTTGCCAAAACAACGGAAAAATACTATGAAATACTTTACATTTGGTAAGCTATTGCTTAGCTATAGCAAACAAAAAGTCATGGAAGATAAAATATGTAGTGATGAGTACTTACCCTATCAGCAGATTCAGCAGTCTTAATTGGTAGATTAATTACAGTGGATTGACGGTGGTAGCAAAAATACCCGTAGTCAATAATTAATAGTGACGTTCCTTCATTTTCCCCATCGCAACACCATACATTTAGCTTTATAAGCATTAAAGACTAATTAAACCTTGCTGAGTGCAATTTTGTACAGCAAGAGTATGGAAGTCCAAATAACAGTCTGTTGCAGAACAAAAATACAGTTGAACCCTGAGTTGAATTCTGCGGAATACCTTTAATAACTAGCCAAAATTTACATTTAACCTCTACCTCATCAATAATGATAATGATTTATTCATATAAAGATTTATTATACCACAACACTGGTGAAATCTCAAATCCGAGTGTTCAGAAAGGTTTCGTTTTCTACAACAGCACCTCTAACAGTAGTGTCATCTGTGATTCAAATCACAGGTTTATTATCACGTCATCTCTTCAACACATCAAAACTGAGTTTCTATATTTTTAGTGTTTTTTTTTTTTTTTTTGTCGTAGCTGCGTACAAAATGTGAAATTCATTACTTTCAAGTGAGTAGGTGGAATTTGAAGGCTCAGAAAATAAACTCCTTAATGATTTGTATGTTGGAAAGTGGTTAAACTAATGACTCGTGCATGGTACCTCTTAGAAGACATACTAAAAATGGTGTTTTAAATATTTAGCCAACAAGAATAATGTTTACATCAGCGTAAACATCTGAATATAACACTGAGACTGCATGTGCAATTTGGGGACGCTAACAGATACTTAAGAGGATGAGCAAACAGATAGACAGACAGACAGTCAGAGGCTCATCATTCCTGAGTTACAACACCACCAGTAAAATCAGACCTGTGTTTATAAGAAACGCCTTCATGAGAAAAAGGTGGCTTTTGTGCTTGCATAATTTCAGTTTATATTTAGCGTAGGCATTTAAAAAACTAGTATTATCCAATTTGGCCTTTGTATCATTATTAAGCAGTTACATACATGAGGTAGTGGTAATGCTGCAGACGAAAGCACCAGACAGGTCATTAAAACCGCTGGGAATGTCTGGGGCCCAGAGTGGCTTCATCACCAACCTCCCATTACGGATCACTCCGGTCTGCTACCTTAGAGCTGTAATTCACACTGCGGCAGTAAAGTAAATAAATACATGACCAAATAAGACTGCAGAACTGGTTTTGATGAATCATTTATTGGGGGAAACACAATACAATGTTTTCAATTCAATTCAGCAGCAAAAACAAAGACAATAGAAAATCAATAATGTCGGCAAAGTTGGAATCTATAATGTGTGAAGCAGAGCTATTGTTACTGCCCTGAAGTTGATTATTTTCCAGCAACACATTCTGAAGTTTTATTCCTCTTGTACTACAGACATTTCTTAACGATGGCGAATTTGTGTGCACTTTATTAATAAATGATGTCGTGCTTTTGAACTGAGGTCATTTTCTTCCACGAGAAACCATGGAGTCGTCTGTTCTGAAGACTTTCACTGACACTTCAAGAGCTGACACTGGAGACTCCTTATGTAAATGTTATGTTAAAAGTGCCTTAATATAATCTTGGGATTTGTCTTGCAGCTGAAACTACTGTCAGAGCTTCTCTTCAATACATTCAGACCAATCGGAATTGAGAATTGGTCATGGACTAACACAGATCAGGTGAACACAGAAAGGTAACAGAGCAAGGTGCAAGGACAGGCCCAAAACAGAAACAAAGGCATATGGCATGTATCACTATGGGAATCAACATGTATGATGATATGAAGGCCAAGGAATTAGAAAAGTGACATTTACGCTGATGATTTTAATTTGATATTAAAGTAAACAAATATTTTTTTAAGGGAACCTGTTCAATAAAAAATACATATTTGTAAATATATGTAAAATAAATATAAAAATATTTGTATTCCATGCACTTGCATGCATTGGTTAATTCATTGACTAATACCTTTAAACCAACGCCCACATGATGACCACACATCAGTTTTGACCATAATCCAAAAAACTAATCAAATGTTAAGCAAATAATCCCCATCATACAGTATGAATTTATTTATTCATTTAATGGACATTAAAGCAGTTATCTAAATCTTCCATGTACAGAAACCAAAATCAATCACTCTGTGTTAAAAGACTTGAACCATTTTGAATAAATACAACAGCACTTTTCTTATTTTTATTTATCAGCTCGACAATTGTAACTTTGCACTTTTTTGAGGGGAAAAAAATTATTTTAAGAAATGAACAACATCAAATACAAATACATCAACATACTAGCTTAATAATAACTATTATTGTTGTTGTTGTTGTTGTTGCTAAGAACCACTTTTCTACAATTGCAGTCAAAATGATTCAACCCCCATTGCAAATCAGGTTTATTATCAAAATGTACAGACTTTTAGCTGTTTGCAACGAACAAACAAAACAAAAGCAATTGAAATACTTCAACATAACAAATGTATTCAAGTGGTTATATATTTGATAATATTTTTATATATTTGTAATAAAGCTATGAAATCAAAACCCGTCTTGTTAACAGGGTAAGCGACACATACTCCAGGAGCCTACACTAGAAGTGG
Source organism: Ictalurus punctatus (assembly GCF_001660625.3). Lineage (NCBI taxonomy): Eukaryota > Metazoa > Chordata > Actinopteri > Siluriformes > Ictaluridae > Ictalurus > Ictalurus punctatus. The sequence continues at coordinate 15,028,885 of NC_030440.2, read as the reverse complement.
CAAGAATCTCTGTATTCTTCAGATGGTAATTAATGGTTCTTTGTGGTATTTTGTGGTTCTGCTGGAAAGAAGAAAAAAACAAAACAAACAAAAAAAAAACGATTAGCACTTCCTGTCTGTCTTTGTTTTATTTTTCTCCTGTCTCCTCCCTGGTTTCTCCAAACTTCAGACCGAGCTCCACATTGTCCTTGCCCAGTGATTGTCTAGTTTATATTCCCACTTGTTCTTCATTAGCTCTCATTTGTTGGTTTATTTATATCTCCCCTTCTTTTTGCTTTAGCTTATGAGTTCCAGGCACTTTATTCAAATCCATATAGGGGACACAAATGCACTCATTTCACATCCATTTGCATATTGGATATGTTTGGTTCTTGGTTAATTTTGAATTTGTATGATGCAAAGATGTTTGACTGGATATTTACTGGAGATTAATGTCACTGGTTAACCCGCAAAAGACACATGGTCTCACGCCATCTCTCCTTCAGGATCGGAAGAATAAAAAGTTCGAACCATCTGAGGCAGCCTAGCTTGAACTCATATCCTCATATCCTCATATCACCATATCATATTGTCAATATTTCCTGATATTTACAAACATACACGTTTTCTAATAAGGATTTTTTTTTTTTTTTTTTTTTTTTTTTTTAGAATAAAACGTGACCTTTTGTATATAGGAATATAATGATGGTGTGTGTGTGTGTGTGTGTGTGTGTGTGTGTGTGTGTGTGTGATGCAGTAACCAACCCTGAAGGTGATTATTTTCCTGTAACAATACAACCCAAAGAGTTTTATTCCTATTATACCACAGCAGTTTGCCAAAAATATAACAGGTTTATTATATTTATTAGTAAACAACACATTTTTTTGTAAGTTTACAGTTACAGTTGATGTTGTGGACACTTACAGCTATAAACAGTCATTCACTCACTGGTTTCTCTTTTTTTCTCTCTCTCTCTCTCCTGAAGTTAATAAGGCAAAAAATTGGTTTGCCATGTTATCAAGAAACTGGAAACGGTAGTCCTCTGTCCTGAGGACGTTCACTGGCACTGGAGACTCATTCCATAAATGTTATATAAACGAGTCCTTAGAGAAAACTTCCCCGTAGTATATGTTTTTCTTTGTTAATTATTTAGATTATGTGGAGCATCCTTCATGCGAGTCCCTGTGTAAGTTGCTAGTTAGTTATAGGTACATTTATATAGCACTTTTCAAAGCACTTTACATAGTATCGGGGAATTCTCCTCTACCACCAGCAGTTTGTAGCGTCCACATGGATGGAGTGATGGCTGCCATAGTGCACCATAATGCCCAACACACACCAGCTATTAGTGGAGAAGAGAGTGTTGTAGCCAATGATAATCAGGGATGGAGATTATTAGGGGTCCATGATAGATAATGGGGGAATTTCGCCGGGAGACCGTAGTTATACCCCTACTCTTTAACGAGAAGTGTCCTGGGATTTTTAATGACCAGAGAGAGTCAAGTTTAACGTCTTACAGACCACAGAGTGAGCGCCCCCTGCTAGCCTCCCTAATACCATTTCCAGCAGCAACCTTAGTTTTCCCCAGGAGGTCTCCCATCCAGGTACTCTCCAGGCTCAACCTGCTTAGCTTCAGTGGGAAACCAGGCGAGAACAGCAGGGAGATATGGCTCTAGGTTACTATAGAAACAAATCTATCTATTAAAATTAGCGCATTTATATACTAAACCTGATAATATACTACATATACTAGTATACTAAATTTGATTGAGGGTTGGCAATTCTGTCAGAGCTACTGTTATAGAAAATTAAACTATCTTGTGGCCTCTAAATGTTTCTTTTGTTTCTTAATTTTCCTCTGTATTTCTCTTTTTAGCCCTGTGTACCAGGGCCCTGTACAGATTTTGCCATTCATTTTGTAAAAAAAAAAAACCCATATAAAAGACATTGCGGTTACATCGAACTGCCTCAGGCATCAAGTGGTGGTGCTCTGTTTCTACTAGGCACTCCAGATGGATCAGCCCCCTGGGAGATGTGGAAGGTGTCGACTCCTGTTTAAGTGTCACAGGCATTCTTTATGTGGTGGAATTAAATTTGTGGTCAACTTTAGTGAAAGCAAGCACACACACACGCACACACATACACACAAAAAACACACACACACACACACACACACACACAAACTCACAAATCTGCTGTAAGCATAAAGTATAGCAAACATTATACTGTAGGTAAAGAAAGACATTGCACTGAAAGCCTCCCATTTGATTTCCCATTTGAAAAACAAGCAGCGTTCCTTCTCCAGGCTGTGGACATTCCTCTGAGAAACCAAAGAGACTCAGGGCAGCTCATTAGTAGGCACAGCATAACTGATGAGCCAGACTCTTCTTTTAGCAAACTCTGAAAGTGTTTCATCAAACTGCTGAGCTCTTACAGAAATCAAGTGCAAGACACCGATGAGTTAGAACAGATTAAACACTGTGTTTCAAATTGTACCTACTGAAAAGCGTGTGTTTCTTGCCACTGAATTTTGATTATGTTATGTCCAGGAGTTAAAATTAGATTTAGTAGGTGGGGAAGCTCTGCTTCTTTTAATCATTTGAAAACACTCATCTAACGTATGTAGTATTTTTGGAGCTCACGACATCAATCTAATGGATATTGTAACAGCCAAGTATACTGTGTACTTAACAGTATAAATATTATGCACATCCTGCCATGTGCCGGTTACATTTGGATGAAGTGAGATAAAAATGTATAAAACGTCTGCTAACTGGCTCACTGCACCCGGATAGGATGGTAATACATCCCCCATAATCTTGTTGAGGCCAGTGACAAAGAAGAAACATTATAATATGTGGTTAAAATAAGTTTTTGATAGCTCTGTATTAAGGATTTAAATTAACTAAATAAAATTACATGACCAGATTTAAGGTTTTAGAAGTTTTTTTTCATCAGTATTGGTATCACAATTAAAATATCTTCTGTTTCTTATTTGGCAATGTCCATGATACATTTACGCATCTAAATGAGCAAATTAAACACCAGTATATTCTTACCTCAATAATCATTTACCGTGAGATCCGTAGCTCACTCAACTCGATTGAACTGACAATCTGAGTTCAATCCCAATTCCAAAAACGTTGGGACAGTATGGAAAATGCCAATACAAACAAAAAGGAGTGATTTGTAAATGTACTTTGACTTGTATTTAAGCAAAAAGGATATAAAAACAAGGTATCTGATGTTTTACCAAATCAACTGCATAGTTTTTTGAAGGTAAACGTCTATTTTGAAATTGATGCATGCAACACGTTCCAAAAAAGTTGGGACAGGGGCAATTTAGGGCTAATAGCGATGTGACAAGTTGAAATAAGAAGGTGATGTGAAACAGGTGAGGCAATCATCTAATCATAGTTTATAAGGAGCCTCCAAAAAAGGTCTAGTACTTCATGAGCAAGGATGGGTCGAGGCTCGCCAATCTGTCAACTGATGCGTCTGCGATTAATTCAACACTTTGAGAAGAACATTCCCCAAAGACAAATCGGTAGGATTTTGGACATTTCACCTTCTACAGCGCAGAATATAATTAAAAGATTAAAGAAATCCTGTCAAATCTCGGTGCGTAAAGGGCGAGGCCGAAAACCACTTCTGAATGCGTGTGATCTCTCATTCCTCAGACGTCACTGCCTTAAAAACCGTCATGAGTCTGTAATGGATATCCTGACATAGGCTCGGGAATACTTTTGTAAACCTTTGACAGTCGACACCATTCGCCGCTGCATCCACAGATGCAAGTTAAGGCTTTAATATGCAAAGCAGAAGCTGTACATCAACACTGTCCAGAAGCTCCGCCCAGTTCTCTGGGCTCGGTCTCATCTGAGACAGACAGTAGCATAGTGGAATCATGTTTTGTGGTGCGACGAGTCGACATTTCAAATAGTTTTTGGACAAAACAGGCATGTTGTTCTCTGGGCCAAAGAGGAAAAGGACCATCCAAGCTGTTATCAGCGTCAGGTCCAAATGCCATCGTCTGTCAGGGTATGTGGGTGTGTCAGTGCGAATGGTAGAGGTAACTTGCACATCTGTGAGGGCAGCATTAATGCAGAAAGATATGTACACATTTTGGAGCAACATATGCTGCCATCCAGAGCAGGACAACGCCAAACCACATTCTGCCCAGATTACAAGCGCATGGTTGTGTAAGCAGAGAGTGCGGGTGCTAGCATGGCCTGCCTGCAGTCCTGACCCGTCTCCAATTGAGAATGTGTGGCGCATTATGAAGCGCAAAGTAAGGCAACAAAGGCCCTGTACAGTTGCTGTCACGATTTCCCCTCAAGCTAGCGCTGTAGCATGCAGCGTGCTTGGAGACCCGAAGCAGGAGCCGATGCGAAAGCTGTTAGCGAACGCACGCTTTTGGGTCTTCAGTGACATTGAATTTGTTTACTTTCTACATGTGCTTTTGTTATGGCTTTTGTTATGGTTTTTATCCTGACTTCGCCACTGTCTTGTCATTGGATGTTTCACTCCATCATTGTTCTCAGCTGTCTTGTGCTTCACCCCTGATTACATTTGTCATTTAAACCCCTCGTCTCTTTTTGTACCTTGCATAGTATTGAGTTTTATCTCCTTACCAAGCGGTTGTTTCTTGTTTCTCATTTTTTATTCATATTTATTGACCTTGTTTTTCATTTCTGATTCTAGCCTTGCCCAGTTTATGCCTGTTTGTAGATCGCCTGACCCATTGCCTGTTATTTTGTCCATGCTACTGTCTCATGATTTGGATTTGTCTGCCTGACCCTCTCAAATAAAAGTCTTTAACTGCACTTACGTCCATCCTAACCTTTGTTACAAGGATTACGTGACAGTCGCACAGCTGAAGAAATGCATAATGCATGAATGGGGGAAAATTCCACTTGTTAAACTTGTTAAACAGCGCCCAAACGCTTAATAAGTGTTATTAAAAGAAAAAGTGATGTTACACAGTGGTAAACAGTCGATTGTCCCAACATTTTTAGAGTGTATTGCAGTCATCAGATTTGCAATGAGTGTATATTTTAAAAAATTAATTAAATTCACAAAGTAAAACATTTGTGAATTGTGGGGTGGCTGTGGATCAGGTGGTAGAGCGGGTTGTCCACTAATCGTAGGGATGGCGGTTCGATTCCCGGCCCACGTGACCCTACATACTGAAATGTCCTTGGGCAAGACACTGAACCCCAAGTTGCTCCTGATGGCAAGTTAGCGCCTTGCATGGCAGCTCTGCTACCATTGGTGTGTGATTGTGTGTGTGAAAGGGTGAATAAGAAACAGTGTAAATAGCTTTGGATAAAAGCGCTATATAAGTGCACCATTTAAAACATCAAATAATGTGTTTTCAATACGATACAGTGTGAATTGAATTTTCAAATGACTCTTTTTTTTTTTTTTTTTTTGCATTTTCCATACTGTCCCAACTTTTTTGGAATTGGGGTTCTGTTAGACAACTAGATACTCTGTTATCTAGCTAGTTAGATATACTGTAAAACTAGCTTGATTGTATGCCTAGCCACAGCCTGTTGGCAAAAGATTAAGCATCGCTTTTGCACAAAAACTATAAAACTTGCTAATTATTTATTCACATAAAACAGATATTAAAATATAAACATAACCTTTTTTTTTTTTTTTTACAGCAGTGCTGTTGAATTCTTAAATCTGATTGGTCAGAGGGTTTATATATTAGTGCACTCCATCTAATTTGTTATAATTTCTGTAGTGACAGCTTACACATCCTTGGCAGACACTCTACATAATCAAAGACAGATTAAAAAAAATTGTGCTACGATCATATCATTTTTGAAATGGTGAAGTTTTCTGTGAGGAGATGTTTATTTAACATCGATGGACGGGGTCTTCAGCGGTCTCAAAGCTTCGTAAAAGTCAATTTTCTTCCATGGAAACGTCGTCAAGACAAGTCTTTGCACTTCCTGGTTTTGCTTTTGCCTTTATTCATAGACTTGCCATAAACATAAAGATAAAAACGATGACGTGTATTGACAAATTGCTGTAGTATAAGAGGAATACAACATTTCAGGGTATGCTGCATACACTCAAAGACAGAGCTCCAGTTTAAAGACATTGTGGAATTAACAGTTTAAAGGGTTCGTTTTCCAATGACGTGACAGATGAGCTTCAATGAATTCAGTCAAATCTATTTACCCCTACTAGGAATTCTTTAAACACTCTCCTGCGAAATCCCACAAGTGTGTCATCTAAACTAAAGCAACCGACGCAGTTTTGCTGACGATAAACTATCTCGACAGACTGACAAATGTTCCGACTCTTTTACAAGAGATTTCCTTCAACACAAGGAAAGGTTAATGGTCTGTGCAACAGCCAGAAACACTTTCTGTTAAAAGGATAATTTCTCGGTTTCAGCTCCATCGCAAACAAAGCTCAGCTCTTTTAAACAGCACTCAGGAAAAGCATGGCGTGCGCTGCATTTGAAGCCGAGGGCATGAAATATCGCGATAGGCATCAACCAGTGGCTCGGTGCAATGCTGTCTCTGTCCTGAAGTTGGCGGCATGCTGGCTATCTCAGATCTCAGCACGTTTAAATGACGTTTGGAATTCATAGGTCCTTTGCAGTGTTACGTTGCGCACGCACGCCGTATCAGCTCAAATTAGCGCATCAGAATGTCTCTGTTGTGTGCAACATTAGCTGGAGATTACAGATAATAAGGCCCATGCAATCAGGCTGATTGCTTTGGCTGTTCATGAGAGTCGCACTGCTGTTTGATGTGCTGTCTGGTTCTCTGCCTCATCGGGACAGAAACGATAAACTGTGCTGAGTCATGTGGGAAGACTAAAGGCATCTTTTAAAGGCCAGAGTAGTAAAGAAGACACACATCTGCACTTTATTCAGAGTATAATTCACATTTTTTGCTGCGCACTTGTGTAATGTTGATATTATGTTACTAGGTATATGATGGTCAATTGGTGAAATAAAAATGCATTCAGTTCAGTTACTTTACATAAGGTCAGTGTTATCCAGCTAAACCAAAGAGGACATGTTCACAAAGAACCTTACCTAAGTGGTACTAAAGGTTCTTAACTTTTCCTCTTAAAGCATATTCATTTATTCAACTGTTAGGATGAAAACCTGTTTTGTTTTGTTTTCAGAATTCAGCCACGGTGACATTTGATGGGTTTTCACAGACTGCCTCACATACAGACTATGGCAGTCTGGTAAACTGTCAGCACAGCAAAAACAGCATATATAAAGATCGGATTTAGATTTATTTAGCCTTTATTTATTCTATACCATAGTGTAATCATGGCTTTGTTTGTAAAGATCTCAAATATGAAATATACAATGTCCTTTGATTTGTATATGATGTAATATGATCGAAATATGATTTAATTGTAATATGACATCATGCAAGGGGTTTTGATGCACTTAGCAAACCTTGCTCTAGGACATAATTTCTAGCAGGGCTTCACTGGACACACCATCCATCAAGATACAAGGAAGACAGGCACCAAGAGTCTTGTCTGTCCTGGCTTCTGGCACCCAGGTGGTGGAATTACCCTCTCCTGGCTGTATAAACAGCTCCAGTCACTGGATTCCTTCAAGTAATGACTAAAGCACTTGAATTAAAATCATTTTTTAAGAATATTTTATGTATTTTCTTTCCATCCATCCATTCATTTTCTGTACTGCTTATCCTACACAGGATCACGAGGGAGCCTGGAGCCTATCCCAAGGAACTCGGGGACAAGCTGGGAATCACAGGACACAATCAGACACACATTCACATTCACTATGGACAAATTGGAAATGCTAATGAACCTACAATGCATGTCTTTGGACTGGCAGAGGAAACCGGAGTACCCAGAGGAAACTATCATAGCACAGGAAGAACAAGCAAACACTGCGTGCACAGGGAGGAAGTGGGATTCAAATCCCCAACCCTGGAGGTGTGAGCCAAAATGTGCTCACCACTAAGCCATTATTCCCCACTGTGTTTTTTTTTTTCATGTTATACTAACCTCCATCAGTACGGTTTTAGCTTGATGGTATTCTTCGACCTTGACCTAAGTGTGTACTGGCATGAGGAGGTGTTTTTGATGGAAACTATAAAACACTTCTGCAATTCACTCTGGATAAGAGCATCTGCTAAGTGCTATACATGTTAATGTAAATGTATATGTTTATTTTACCAACCTGTACATTAGCCAAGCACTGTAATGAAAATATGCCGCCATCAGTAGCAAAGGTTAAACTATTAATAGAAGTCAATAGAAACATTTATTGTTTGACATAAAACATTACTTGGGGATGATATTTGTAGTTCATTTGCACTGCAACCTTCATGTGGCCAAGGAGCAGAGTGTTGTGTAAACTTTCATCACCAAGTGGTAGTGCATTATGTAATAGGTGAAGTGACCGCATCACTAACAAAGCCACAGTCGACACTACACCTTTGAAAAGCTTGCCGTCGTTAAATATTTCAAACATGTTAACTTTACTACACCAATAAAACACTGGCAGCAGATGTTTAAGATTGTTTGGGATTTGATCTTAGTGATTTAGGAGCTCTCTGGACTATGCTACAGTTTTTGCAAGCCTTAGGTGCTGCTTAATGTGCACCGAAATGATTTATAAATTACACAGAAAAAAAAAAAAAAAATTCTGTTATGATTAAACCCCCCCCCCCCCCCCCCCCCCAATCAGCCAGTTAGGAGCAATTTATGCTTTAAGATTCTTTGTGAATTCAGCCTCTGCAAATATTTTGTGTGGATGTGGATCAATGCAGGAATATCCACCCACAACTCCATATTTAGTTCAGTATCCCCTGAAATACACTGACACTCAATTATACTGTCATCGCTGAGCTATGTCATCAAAAATCCTGTTTAGTCTAGGTCTAAACCTAATTTGGGTCCAATAAACCAGCCCATTGAACAAAGGCAGTCTTTACAAAGACTAATGCAATGGAAAAAGTACTCAGTGAGACTAAAATAAACACAGAAAAAGGTGTTAATGGCTTCAACTCTAGACATATCTTCATGGTCAGTTATGATGTGAGAAGTGGTGTCTCAAGAAAGATTCACTCTAAAGTTAGAGTGCTACTGATAAAAAAAAATGGCTTTTTAATTAATGTGTATGAGTCTGCATTGCCCTGGAGTCAGTCATCATCAAGGGTATCCTATAGATGGGTGACAAATTAAAGGGGGGAAAAAAACAACATAAAATGTGTTAGTAAGGTGCTGGGCCACCACGAGGCACCAATGTGTTTTAACACAGAGTCTATAAGTCACCATTGTTCCTAAAGATATTCTCTCAGTTGGTGTTTCATGATGGTATTTAACACTTTGCTCCGAAATCATCCATAGTTCTTGAGTTCTAGTTGAGATCTAGTGACTGTGAAGGCCATAGCATATGATTTACATCATTGTCATTGTCAGCAAACCATCAAAAGTGAAGCCTTGTGTCCTGTCGAATGGGGGCGGAGTCACCCTGAAGAAGACCACACCCATCAGAATGTAACATTTTCAAATGAAGACTCAATGTTATCACTGAGGAGAACTTTGCATTGATTTTGAGTGATGCTACACTTTAAGGGAAATGCTGACACACAATCCATACATGTATCCATTTTCTGTACCACTTATCCTATACAGGGTCATGGGGAGCCTGGAGCCTATCCAAGGAACTTGGGGCACAAGGCGTGAGACATTCCGGATGGCACAATTCCACATACATTCACATACTACAGACAGTTTGGAAATGCCAATCAGCCTACAACACATGTATTTGGAGTGGGAGAGGAAACTGCAGTACCTAAAGGAAATCCTCAAACACACACACAGGGTGGAGGTGGGATTATGAACCCCCAACCCTAGAGGCACAAGACAAACATGCTAACCACTGTGCCACAGGATTTTCCTTTAATTTGTCATCTGTTTGACAATCATATACTGTAACTGCTCAGAAATGTGGTCGATTAGCAAAAACTAAGACATTCCAAGCTGTTAAAGAAAAAATTAAATCAGATTCAACTAACAATAGTCGACAAGAGTCAGGTGTGTTATTATTTGAAAAGCAACAAAGAAACGCAGGTAAACCCTCTATGGATCAAAGTGGTGACTTTTGACCTCCTGTTTGATTATTTTCCAAAGCAGCTTGTGGAATCTGGTGCAGCTGGAAGGTCACACGGCCTGTCACAACATGATTCAAGCTCTCTTAAAACATTGTTTTGTATTCCTTTTCACAAGGCTTGCCTTGTATATACAGTTGTAATCAAAATTATTCAACCCCCATTGCATATCAGGCATATTGTCAAAATTTACAGACTTTTAGCTGTTTGCAACAAACAAATCATACAAAAGCAATTGAAATAGTTGAACACAACGAATGCTTCAAGTGGTTTCCACAAATTCAACTGAAAATGCAAGTTATAATGATTTCTCTCCAGTTTCAAAATTATTCAACCCCTGTATGGCAAGCATCTTTAGTACTTAGTAGAGCATCTTTTGCTGTTATGATCTGCTGCAAATGAGATGCAGAGCTTCTGGCTCTGTTCCCGAGGAATCTTACCCCATTCCTCATGAGCAATGGCCTTCAGGTCAGTAATATTCTTGGGTTTGCGTTGTGCAACCGCCTTCTTCAAATCCCACCAGAGATTTTCTATGGGGTTCAAGTCAGGTGACTGTGACGGCCCTGTAGAATCTTCCAGGACTTCTTCTGCAATTAAGCCTTGGTGGAATTTGAGGTATACTTGGGATCATTGTCCTGTTGGAAGGTCCAATGACGCCCAAGCTTCAGCTTCTTCACAGACGACATGACGTTTTCTCCTAGTATTTCCTGATACTTCAAAGAATCCATCTCACCTTCTACACGCTGCAGGTTTCCAGTGCCAGAGGATGCAAAGCAGCCCCAGAGCATCACTGAGCCACCACCATGCTTCACTGTGGACAGAGTGTTCTTTCTTCATTCCTCTTCCTCCAGACATACCGCTGATCCATTGTGCCGAAAAGTTCCAGTTTTGTTTCATTGCCCCACATAACAGAATCCCAAAACTTCTGTGGCTTATTTATATGATTTTAAGCGACTTTTCTTGTGCTTTTGGGTCAGTATTGGTGTACTTCTTGGAGTTCTGACATGGAAACCTTCTGCATTTAGTACGCACCTTACTGTGCTCACTGAAAGTTTTGCTGCAGGTTTTTTGCAGTCAATTGGGGTTTGTTCGCAACCTGACTTCTCAGAAATCTGGTTGCAATCGTTGATAGCTTCCTTTTTCTTCCTCGTACAGGTATTTCATATGTTTTCATACTAATCAAGGGCTTCATATGTGCCCCTAGACAGTTCAGGTACTTCATGTGTTCCAGCTCATGCACACCTGGTGCAACTAATGAAGCCCTTGATTAGTCACATCAGGTGTGCTTAAGACAACACCTGTTTTGTATATTTGTGCTGTTGTGAGAGATTCTATTCAGGGGGTTGATAACTTTTGAGACTGGAGAGAAATCATTAGTTGCATTTTCACTTGAAGCATTCGTTGTGTAGAACTATTTCAATTGCTTTTGTTTGATTTGTTCATTGCAAACAGCTGAAAGTCTGTACATTTTGACAGTAAACCTGATTTGCAATGGGGGTTGAATCATTTTGATTGCAATTGTAATTGTCTGCATTTATACAAGCTCAAAGAGTCCTTTGGTGCATTGACACACCAACAGATGTTACTGTACATGAAACTGTGATGCAAAATGTTATTTTGGAATCAATAAAATGCATGCCTTATTTAGCATTTTAAACAAACACACAGTTTTATTGTTTGTCTGGTGAATGGATTCAGACCAGACACTGTTCATCCATCCAATGTATACTGGCAAAGCCAATGTACACCAGCAGAGTGGTTTAAAAAAAAAAAAAAAAAAAAAAAAAAAAACCTCCTTTTCGGTCTTGTTACAAAGAATTTACACGACCACGCCATAAAACTTTATTTGAAATGTCTTTATAAAACTGTTTCTTTTAGCAGCATATGACAAAATGATACACTACGGTTAACTTTTTTATGTTTTCAGATAGTTTCACAGAAGCATAGCATGCCACACTACAGGGAGGAGGAACACGCCGTCGTAAATGAAACCACATTTTGAATATCAGCGGCTTAACTGATTTTCCGAGTGCTGTTCCTTTACCCATTTAAAGAAACAGATCCAAAACCTTTATAAAACCCAAAAGAAGTGTGTGTTCTATTAGAAACATATTATATTCAAAGTTTATTTATATGCTGCTATTGAATTGTCAGTTCTGATTGGTCAGGAGATGTTGATCGAGATTCTATGACAGAAGTCCTGATAGTAGTTTATATTCATGCGCTCGTAAGATAACATACACATCTACTTGTATGGCAGATGCTGCACATGAAAAACAAAAAACAAAGCAAACATATGTGTCGTTGTTGATATGGTGATGTTTTCTGTGAGGATATGTTCATTTAGCATTGGTGGAAGGAGTCTCCAGTGTAACAGTCAGTGGTAATGCTGTAACTTTATGTTTTCCACCATGGGAAAGTCTCCAGGAGAACACATAAAGAAAGGTTGGAAAAGGAATGACTGTTTATAGCAGTTATTACATAAGTGACACATTGTTTCACAGATGTTCCACAACCTGTAAACTGATAAAACGTATGATGTGTCATTCTTTGATGAAATAATAAAAGAAAATTGCTGTGGTATAAAATGAATAACACTGAGGAACATTCTGTTACAGAAGAATAACTTCAGGTGTGAAGACATCCTAAATTATTACTCTACATGCTTTATTTTAAGGAAAGAGAGCTTTGATGTCTTTTTTTTTATTATTTATATTTTCATTCCATCCATGACTGGATTAGTCTAGAGGTTGAGCAAAGTCAGTATGAGAACTTGACAATGGAAAGAGCATTAAATCATTTAAAAAAGTAAATAAAAAAATAAAATGAAATGACATTTAGATTATTATTTTGTTGGTTTTACAGGAATAGAAATACTACTACTACTACTACTACTACTACTACTACTAATAATAATAATAATAATAATAATAATAATAATAATAAAAACACAGGGTAAATCAAACTATGCTTGCAACTTGTAATTATGTTTGAGATGACTATGACTATGTTTTTCAATCATCTCAGACTTCAGAGACGGTAAAGCCATTACTCTTTACAAATTTTCAAGAGACAAACAAATTGCATCTTGCTCCTTCACCAAGGGATGTATTTACTTAACTGCCTTTGGCTCGTGTGACGGTCAGTAGGGAAAAAAAACAGCTGGAGTGTGTTTGTGAATGTGCTCGGATCATGTATTATTAGTCTTTGCAGACAGATAATCAGGACAATGTTCATATGCTGTAGAGAAATAACAGGCTTGGGATGAACCATCAAGAACAATAGCAATCCTGAGTGATGCAGTGACTCTCTGAGATAAACTAGGCCTCATGGTACACATGATGCTATCAAAGACCTTGTTGTGCTCTGTTGACCTACAGGTCCTGCATATGTAGGACAGAGAACAACAGAGGCCCAAAGAAGGGCCTTTACATGCACGTTTAGATTGAAGCACATTTATACAATTGAGACAGAATCCAAACGAAGCACACTGTAGATCTGTTAAAGGAGCTGGCAAAAGGCAAAGTGTCCACCAACTGCTCAGAAACAAATGTGGTATAGTTGTAGGACAAAAGATAAGAGATAAGATTAATGTATTAATCCCGAAGGAAATTCTCAGCATAGAAGGAATTCCCTACATATTGTGACTTCAATGATCCCAAGTCAAGCTATCATAAAATTCTAATTGTTCTTCAAATGAGAGCAATATAGCTGGATTTTGTAAACCACCTTGTGCTGCTGTGGATGGTCCGACATAGAGACCCAACACTTCCTAAAAGCAATTTATGTCCAGATCTGAGCCTTGCTTTATTGGATAATCGTACCTGGGTACTGTAGACTTGTTCCTAAGAACTGTTGCTGTAATCATACAGACTGTCCTGTGCTCATCCCAGGACTCTGATTCAGAGCAGCCCCAGAGCATCACCGAGCCACCACCATGCTTTACTGTGGACAGAGTGTTCTTTCTTCATTATTCTCCCTCCAGACAAACCGCTGATCCATCATGCCGAAAAGTTCCAGTTTTGTTTCATCGCTCCACAGAACAGAATCCCAAGTCAGTAGTGGTGAACGTCTTGGAGCTCTGGCATGGAAACCTTCATGGAAATCTCGTGTCACCCGGAAGACAGTGGTTTCCATTAAAATCTGGATCCCTCTCAGATGTTCTTCTTCGTGCCGTCTTGGTGAGTTTCCCTACCGCTCTCTCCTCTGGATTGTTAGGAATCTATATCTACATTTAAACCTAGGGGCAATTTAGTGTTGTCAATCCACTTACCAGTGCAGTTTTTCAGAGGTGGGAAGATATCAGAAAACCCGAAGAAAAGGGTGAACAGGGAGAACATGCAAAACCCAGCGCAGACAGTAACCTGAGCTCAGGATCGAACCCTGACACTCGAGCTGTGATGCCTCCATTAATTATCGCGACACATGATAATTCATTGTTATGATTGTACTCATAATAATGCACTCAGAGCTACCATTTAAACAAGGTGCTGTCTTTAAATACTTAGTAGTTTGCTGATAATAGACGTTTTACAGAAAGTAAATTGAAGTGCAAGATTCAGGACAGAGATGTTACTTGTCATGTGTTTAAAACAGGGATACATCCTCTAACAACTGCCTTCAAAAACAATCCTCTCATTCTCTACTGGTTCGGAAGAATCCACTAATAGAGCCGGTCTCCTAATTGGGCATTGAGTAGTACTTGTTCAGACTAGCAGAAATGAGGGGTGGGGGGGGAGGGGGGGCAAGACCCGCCTGCCTGGAACTGGTTGCTTGGAGCCTATAGTTGACACAGAAAGGCTTTGGAGAGCCTGTGATCATCCCACTGAGTGTATGTGTGTGGGACATGAAGAACAGAGAAGAAATCATGCAAAATTACTTTCGCAGCTCCACTAATTTACCTGCCAAATAAAATACAATTCAGTCCCCAAACCCAGGGGAAGCTAAACAAATTACCATCTGAGATTAAAAAAAAACAGCTCTGTGTTTACATTACTAAGCAAAGGATATAGCTCACAATGCAGAGATTGATTAGTTTAACACAATGGATGTCTCAGTCAGTGCTGAAGTTTTTCATTAAGGGAGCCGAACATTCTTATAAAGAAAGAGCCCGGCAGACACTAAACAATTTTGAAAGCAGAGTTTTGGAGAACAGGAGGAGGGGGAAGGACCTTTATTTCTCTTTAAAACCTATTGACTATAACTCTTTTGCCTTATAATAGACACTTCACATACTTACAGAGGCACACCGAGTCTTCATGGCCACAAAAGCTCCTTTGTAATCTTAAGCAAAGCGTTGACTTCACTTAAAGAAATTCACACAGATGTAAATCGGAGAGCTTGGAGAGCCATAGATGATGGTGCATTCTTGTAAGAAGTCAGTTGCTTTCCTGTGTTTTTCAACTAATCCACACTAATGGAGACACAATCCTGCAGAGGAACAGCAAGACCCACTGTATGAGGCCAGTGATTACAGGGAAGGATTATTAGTCATGTTTGGGGACCAAGTGGCCACCTCTTTCACCCAGATTTTTTCTGTTAGGTGATTCGACTTAGGAAGCTGCAACAGGTTCTTTTTCCTGTCGATGCCAAAGGCCTGGGTAAGGGCTGTGGATTGAAAGCGTTCATCCACTGTGTTTCCAGAGCCTCTGACTTTGAACTGAAATTCAAAGCCTTATTTTCCCTGTGTTTACAAGATGAGGATACCAAGAGCTCAGGCAAGCGTGTATATATGCTATGCCGAGAAACAGAGAAAGTGATGTTGACCATGTGAGGCAAAAAGGCAGGTTGTTTCAGAATCGAGAGAGGATTTAAGGGTAACACTTTAGAATACGGATCCGTCATTAATGATTAACTTACATCCTGAGAGATGGTGGGACCAGTCGAGCGGTGCTCGAGGATCGGAAGGAGCGTGGTGCAGTGTGGGGTGTGATAAGTGCTTTGAGGTAAGTGGGTGCTGGTGCATTTTTGGCTTTGTAGGCAAGCATCAGTGTTTTATATCTGATGCGGGTAGCTACAGGAAGCCAGTGGAGGGAGCGTAGCAATGTGGTGGTGTGGGAAAAGTTTGAAAACCAGTCGTGCAGCTGCATTCTGAATCAGTTGCAGAGGTCGATTGGCTCTCAGAGGAAGACCTGCCAGGAGTGAGTTGCAGTAATCCAGTCTCGAAATGACAAGAGACTGAACCAGCACTTGAGTGGCTTGTGTGGATAGACATGGACGAATCCTTCTGTATATTGTAAAGGAGAAATCGACATGAGCGTGTCAGATTAGCAATGTAAGAGGAAAAGGACAGTTGACTGTCCACAGTTACCCCAAGGTTGTGTGCAGTGACCGAATTTCTCCTGGAGGAATGAAAGAAATAGTAGTTATTAGTAGTTTCTTAGTAGTTCTCCGGGAGGCATGAAAGAAATAGTAGTTATTAGTAGTTTCTCAGTAGTTCTCCGGGAGGCGTGAAAGAAATAGTAGTTATTGATTAACTTATAGTGAGCTATCACATTCATCTTTGCGCTAATACTTACTAATTCGTTAATCAGAGTTTCTAGTTAGTTAATAGGAGTTACTAAACTGTTAATATTGTGTTATTCATTTCTTCCTGTGTAGTTCATCATTAATGACGGATCTGTATTCTGAAGTGTTACCGATTTAAGTGGGAGATCAATCTTATCCTTTTCTGGAAGAAAAAGTGATTGTGTACATCATCAAACATGTTTTGTTGTCAGTGGTGTCTGCTTGCCTCGTGCTAATGATAGTAGTCAAGAAACAACTGGTGTTCTTCAACATTCCCGGGTCAAGTCCTGTATATCCTAAATCCCCAGCGGACTGCTTTTGATGAATATTCCCACCATATAATCTAAACACACCATTCTCATGGGACTGGGGTCCCAACTCAGAGATACTGCTGCTGTATAATGTATATTATATTTTTATTTGTTTATTTATTCATTTATTTAGTGTGGAAATTTTAGTTTCCACAAGGACAGAGGATGTGCAAAGACAGTAAACTTCCTGTCACCTTTGCAGTTTCCACATTAATGGCTAAGGACAATAATGTCATTTGTGTTTTGAACATTCCACCACTGCATAGAATTTTACGAAGTACCATTGTGGAGATTTGTTGAAGTCAATCATGTCTATAGGAGCAATATTTGTTCGTACAGTATGTATCTAAAAACAAAGGTTTGCAAAACAATCCCTTTTAAAGATGGTTAAAGGTCCATATTTTAGTGAATTACCATTTGTGAATAGTCCAATTGTGTTTATAAGTGAAAATAAAAAAGGAACTGAAACAATTTTCAAGCCAAATCCTCTGCATAACGGGCTCTAAAATGAAAAGCAAAATAATGTAATAATTTACTCCATACCAGCGACAACTCTCCATTATCAGAAATCATCAGCGAACATGGATTAGCTGACAAAAATCATGAGAAAATATCACTATTATGGCATGCAGGAAGTACTGAGTAAAAGCTGAGTGCCGGAGATGTTTACAGTATGTCTATACATCAAAGCAAATTCAACATGTGACACATTAAGTAGTGGCTTGGGTTTCCCTGAATTACAGTATTTCATATCAGAGACCTATGGTACATTACAGATTAAAGAGTGAAGATTGAAGATGAAGATTAGACACTCGAGTACCACCAAGACACTCCTAAGAGAGAAAAAAAAAACGTACTACTGCAGTAAACAAATAAGGTCCAAGCTTGTTTAGGTTGGCAAGTCTTAACAGTTAATTGTTTGAGAGGAGGTCTAACATTTGCCGAAACGTAAGCGCTCTGGCTCCAACTCTATTATTTAACATGTTTTTGCAAAATTGTGCAACGCGTTAACTGCAACCCAACCATCACGTAGTTAAGTTCTGTCGGATGTGGCCAAAAACTGTGAGCACCAGCACATGAACTGCAAGCACAGGCGTGAAAAAGGCATTAAAATGTGCCACTAGTGGCAAGACATTTGCAATTATGGCATACCAAGGTAAAAAAGGTTTTCCCCTTGGTTCACATGGTTTGTAACACTTTGGTTGACTATGTTTGTTCCTGTTGGAAACATTTGTTCGAACTTTGTCAGTCACACCCCAACTTGGATGGAGAAATCACTGTGTTGATGATGTGTCTCAGCGATGGGAATCAGCCATATGATGTGTTGTCTGGAGCACATCGTGGCGTTATGAGAGTTCCCGAGTCTCCATGTACGTGTCCATTATTGTTCCCAACTTCCACACAGGATGTCACATGTGCCTGTGTGTATTTGTGTCAACGTGGGAAGCAGCGGGTTAGGACTCTGACATGGGATCAACAGGAAGAGGAGAGCAGCCATCTCTGGATATAATGAGAAGCGCTGATGCATTGCTTGTGTAGCTGGTATGTTCAACACCATAGTCACAAAGAATAGGAAATGTCAACAAGCTCAATTTCTTTTTTATATTTTTAACATACTTCGGTTAAAAAAAAATAAAAATTGTCCAAGGTCATGGTCAGCGATTGTCTGACACTTCTGGAGCAGAAGTGGGTTTTGTCAAGGGGCCCAACTTTGGCGAGCTGGCAGTTCCAGGATTACAATTCACTACCTTCTTGTCATTAGTACACCCTTAGAGGGCATATCACGAGTTCTTCATAAAGTTATCGGTTCTAGCTTTCTAAATGGGCTCTATTTGTAACTTGTCAGAAGTAAGGAGTCATGGTCAGTCATTGTATAACACCTATGGAGCAGTTAAAACTCTTGTTCAAGGGCACAACGTAGGCTGGCAGTTCTGGCATTTGAATTGTTATCACTAATACACCCTTATATGGTTTCTCAAAGGTCATTTTCATAGTTAACCATTCTTGCTTTTTAACAGGTTAAATATGGACATTGTCAGACATCATAAGTCATGGTCAGCAATTGTATAACTCTTTTGGGTGCAGTTCCATCATTCACGGGCTCAACTATGGCAGTCTGGCCATTCTGTGATTTCATGTCACTACTATACTTGTAGATGGCTTATGAAGTATTTTTTGTGAAATTAACAGTTTTAGCTTCCTAAACAGGTTCTAATTAGAACTAACTGACTTCATGGTCAGACATTGTACAGCACCTATAGAGCAGTTAGTTAAGTCTTGTTCAAGGGCCCAACAGTGCAGGCTGGCAGTTCTGGGATTTGAATTCACAGCCTTCTTATCACTAGTACATCTGTAAAGGGTTTCTAAAAGGTTCTCTGTTTAGATAACACTTCTGACTTCATAACAGGTTTCCCTTTTGAACTGTCTACTTGTCAGAGTTCACAGGTCATGGTCAACCATTGTACAGCGTCTCTGATGCCGTTGAGGAGGTGGCAGGCTGGCAGTTCCTGGATTTAAATTCATAACCTTCTTATCAATAATATACCCTTAGAGGGCTACTGGATGGCAAAAAGGTTCTACCTTACTTGAAGCATTCTTCAAAAAAGCTAACCTTTTTATAGGGTTTTAGATAAACCCTTAAGAGTGGAGGGAAAAACCCAAGGACCATTTATGGTACTATATGAAACTGTATAAAACTTAAAATCTAATGGCAAGAAAATGGACCAGTCCCCATTGACCTAAAGGCACTTATCAAACACTGCTCTGCACTATGTTCCCTTAAAGCCTCTAACATGGCTTTACTGGACCCATCATACCTCAATATTCAAAGGAGACATGAATCAAGACTCTTGTCTTTACTGGCACCCAGGTGATGGAGTGAAATTCCACTGGCTCTCCGAACAGCTGAGTCACCATCTACATTCAAAGAAAGAAAGTAGACCTATTCGTTTACTAAGAAATTAAAGGAGCAGCTGAGGAAAAAAACCCACCTACTTGTACTCATTTGAGCTTAATAGTATTCTTAGATAAAAAGACATTTTCGGTGGAGATTACAACGCATTACTGTAAGTCTCTCTGGATAAGAATGTGTGGGAATGTAAATGCAAGTGAGATACAAGTAGCCATTTTGCAGCCCTGCCTTTTCACATCCAGTACAAAATCTAGGCAAATCCACAACAGCTCTTTAATTGGGTTAGCATTGAACTGCCAGGGGCTCATAAGTCTGAGCTTGTTACATTCCCCCGAGTGACGTCCTCACGCTCGACCCCTAGCACTAAGCCGCTGGGACGTGACGTGACATGACTCCAGTGTCTCCTTCAGATAGAAGAGTCGTGAACATGCTCACTCACTCACTACTGACACGGACATGACAAGTTCTCTCTGCCTATAATAACAGGCTGCATTAATTCCATGGGAAAGACTCTTCTGATTCTCACCCATGTTTAAGTGTTACTAGACAGCTTCACTCGAATGGGGTCGATGACTGTTGTCACATCCACTGTTCTCCAATGGCTACTTTCTTTTTTTTTCCACTTCTTTTGACTTCAGAGTGTTTGTGCATGCGCATGTGTGTGTGTGTGTGTGTGTGTGTGTGTGTGTGTGTGTGTGTGTGTGTGTGTGTGTGTGTGTGTGTGTGGAAGTTTTTCCATTGAAACGTGTTTTCCATTTGCTTGCTCTGCAGAAAGTTAGCCATGAAATTGCTTGTGCTGACATGGTCTTTCAGCCACACACACTCCAAACATCTTTACTCGTCTTCTAAAACATGTCCTCACTATTCCTAAAAAAAAATACAATAAAAGGCAAAAGCAGCTGGGACTAGTGGCAGGCGAAAATTCACAGTCTTTCAAATTAAATGAAAATAAATAAATAACAATAATAATAATAAAAAAACATTTGATAAGCAAAACACGTCTTAATGCCTGGGTTTACAACAGGAAAGCATTTTTGTTATTAAACCTACTGGTCGCTTGTAGTTAAATCTCGAGCGGCTAAACAAACATTTTAATTGCTCTTCCAAGCTTGTAAAAGACACCAAATATGGAGCAAAAACATGAGCCAGGTTTGAAAGACTGGTCTTGGCCTTGACGGTTGGTAAACTGTAAACAACTTTTTCTATTAGATTTCCTCCGCCATCGCTCATACTCTTAACACAGTGTTATTTTATTTCCCACAACAGACTGACCAGAGAACATAAAAGTGCTTGTAGAAAATGTGGGAGAAGATGTGAAGGTGTGAAAAGCTATACAAATAGCTTTCCTGGCAATTTTGTAGCATCTGTGTAAATTCCTGTATACTGTGATCATCTAAGAGGTGCACATACAGGATACGAGAGCATGAACGTGCAAATGAACATGTGCACACACACACACACACACACACACACACACACACACACACACACACACACACACACACACACACACACACACACACACACACACACACACACTTGCATCATTGCAGTTCGGACCACGTGGCTGCTTCAGCCACACTCGCACCACATGCTTTCACACACCCATGTCACACACGTCAGCACTGCTTCACTATTGGACCAGCAGAAAATAAACACACACTGCCATGCCATGCCATGGGGTGTGTGTCTGTGACAAACTTCTGAGACTCTCAGAAAGATACAGAGCTACAGTAAAAACCAGCAAAACATAGTCAGCCTGCATTTATCATTACATAACGTATAGGTTCAAAGCTGACATTATTTTATTATTTATGGCATTTGGCAGACACCCTTATCCAGAGCGACTTACATTTATCTCATTTGAGCAATTGAGGGTTAAGGGCCTTGCCCAAGGGCCCAACAGTGGTAGCTTGGTAGCACTGGGGCATGAACTCCTGATCAGTAAGCACGAGCCTTTAACCATTGAGCCACCACTGCTATTAGAACATATCAGAAGCTAAATCCAATTCAACATGCTGATTTTAATTTCTATCCAACTCTGACATATGCCTCGGTATAGTTATGTTATACATTATCATTTTTCGGAGCCACTGTGGTGACATTGTAAGTTGAGATCAGTGAGGTTACATGTTATTGAGGTTATTTTTTTTTTAACAATGTATGAATGAACATATATTAGAAATGTGTTAATGCCGATACTGCAATATAATAATGATAACTTTGATATATTGTTTTCATGAGAACTGGAACTCTGGGTCAGCCTTCGTGGAGACGAGTGCAGGTTTAAAAATCAAAGCAGGATATTTTTTACTACATTGATGAGTGATCGTAACTGTCTTTTCGACTTTCAACCTCAGCTGTTTAAAGTCAGGAAAAATCGATGCCAACAGACAGATAGTGCTCAAATAGTTTGTTTGTTTTTTTAAAAAAAAATTAAAAAAACCTCGCAAAGACCCGTTAAAAATGCGTGTTGTGTGGAGTGTTGTTTGCTTAGTTCTGCTATCCATCCATTTTCCATACTGCTTTTCCTTCACAGGGTCGCTGCGAGCCTGGAGCCTATCCCAGGGACTTCGGGGCACAAGGCGGGGGACACCCTGGACGGGGTGCCAACCTATCGCAGGGTACAACCGCACAAACAAACACACACACACACACACACACACACACACACACACACACACACACACACACACACACACACACACACACACACACGCACACACACACACACACACACACACACACAGTATGGACAATTTGACTGTAAGCACCCACATTTTATTTGTAATGACAACATGGAATTCCAGCTTTGAGCAATCGGCGCTCTTGAGAAAGCCCGACCGAGAGTGGGAATACAGAGATAGCAGAGCCGGGGTGAGGGGTGGGGGTGTTTGGGCTCAGAAATTTTCCAGTCGTCGATTCGTCGCATTATCTGATGTTATGGTCCTTATCTATCTGCTGCTGCGAATACAGTAGCCTAAACGTTGACAAGTTACACAAGCACTCACTTTCTCT
Organism: Ictalurus punctatus; assembly: GCF_001660625.3. NCBI lineage: Eukaryota > Metazoa > Chordata > Actinopteri > Siluriformes > Ictaluridae > Ictalurus > Ictalurus punctatus. The sequence continues at coordinate 15,006,016 of NC_030440.2, read as the reverse complement.
TGATGAATTAAATGAATTTTAATGAGTGTTCTTTACCTAAGAAAGTAATCTTTGATACAGTGCTCTCTTAAGAGATCAATTAACAATTAAGGAAGGAGTCTCCAGTGTCAACACGTAGTAACAGTCAATAAAGGTTTCCTCGTCAGGACAGAGAAGAATGTTGTGCTTTCTTGGTTAGAGTCCAAACCTTTATTGTCTTATTAACATCAAGAGTGAGAAAAAAAAAAAAGAGAGACTGGTGAGATGGATTGTAACTATAAATGGATTTTTTTTAAAAAACAAAAACAATATGAATGGTTGTTTTTCTAATAAATAAAACAATAATCATTGTCAAAAATCGCTGCGGTTTAAGAAAAACAAAGCGCTGCTGTTATAGGAAAATAAGCAACTTTGTGTCATCACACCACCCTGTCCCTAAATGTTTTTCCTTACTTATTTAGGACTCAGTGGTAACAGAGTTGCTATGGTTACAATCAGCATTGTTTTTCATATCACCCTAAACAGATCCAGGCAGCACGTAATGTTATTTATTTATTTATTTATTTTTTATGGCTGGTGTGAATGTAGTCGAAGTTGGCTGCAATAGTGCTTTTAATTTCATATAACATTAGTCATGCTTATTTCCTGTTCATGTATCCAGCGGTGTGGTATGTTGTAAGCTGATGTTGGATGGAGAACGAGTTTTTCTACACTGACAGAATCGTAATTGAATTAGGAGTACTCAATTTATTGCTTTGATTTATCTATCTCATTAATTGAATTTATCATTTCTTCCTCATGCGCAGAGTACGAGTGTCTAGCGTGTTGTTCTCGAATTCTTGACTCGTCCTTACGTAATGCGGCAAATTTCACCACATCAGAAAAAAAAAAGAAAACCTAATCGAATTATCCATTATTGTGTTTAAAACTCAAAGCACAACAACATCCTTTTTTATTTATTCGTTTATTTATTTATTTCTTTTTTCTTTTTTTCTGTCAGTGCTCTTGCCCCTCTTGTTTTGTTTTTCTCTCTTATATGAAATATGCATTTGTATTCCAGTATTATACGTACGGGACTACTTTATCAAATCCGGATAGTTCTTATTATAAGGAGAATGTGGCGAAGAAATAACAATGCATGATATATGAGAGCGGGGTTAAAACGCACTGCTAACATCTCAGCTTAAGTGTTTTCACAGTGATAAAGTGCTATGAGGTCAGATCCAAGCCTCTGCTTTGTGACATCATGCCCACAGGGTCAGTCTTATCATGTTTATACAGATATATTACTGTTGTTACAAATGGCTGGTAATGATAGTGCCTTACTGCAGAATTGCACTCGCTCAAATGTTACCAAATACTGAAAGGATGAGCTGTGGAACTGAGGAACGAATACAAACGGAAAGAAAAAGAAAAACGGACACCTGTTTACCAGGCCACATGTCGACTTCCAAAACCACTAAATGTTGATCTATGGAAGAGCGACACCTTCTCACGTTCTGTATCGGTTCCCCAGAGAAAAACAACAAGGACTGTTGAAACGAATATGGATCACCTACGAAGAGTATACGCCTGAAAGGGAGGATGGGAAAATATTTCCCTTACTTTCAACACCCCGAGAAACGACAGTGTTTGTGTAAGGTACTGTGTGCGATAACTTTACGAAGTAAACATAAAGCAAATCCAGCTGCTGACTTACTAGTGAGGAAAATCTTTCTCTGCAGTATATAACGCACTAGTTAGGGAAGGTCTGAAACTGCACACTATTAACAATACACTGCACTGTTTTAGCTATTTATATCCATTTACAAAAGCATAACGATGATTATCGAGTGTGCTCATAAAGTCCCATAATGCACTGCTTTCAGTAGGGACGGCGTCCAAAGGGTGTACCACAGATGGTAAAGAATACTGATGATTAAATGTACCACAGTACTGATGAATTCTCGATTCCGATTGGTCATAATTTTCTATAACAGCATCTCTGATGGTACGGTATTTATACTCTATTGATGTGTTTGTTCAAATACATTATCATTTCTAACAACTTTACACAGGGATTTGCATAGCAGACTTGTATAGCACCATATGATCTAAGCCCAGTAACAAACTGAATAAAACATGCTGTTATTTAGCAAAGTGTAGTTAATCCGGGCGGCTGTGGCTCAGGTGGTATCGCGGGTTGTCCACTAATCATAGGGTTGGCGGTTCGATTCCTGGCCCGCATGACTCCACATGCCGAAATTGCTCCCGATGGCAAGTTAGCGCTGATGGCTAGGTAGCTCTGCTACCATTGGTGTGTGAGTGTGTGTGTGAATGGGTGAATGAGACACAGTGTAAAGCGCTTTGAGTAAAAGTGCTATATAAGTGTGCCATTTACCGTCCTAATAGTAAGGAGAAGATTATTTAACATTTATGGAAGGATTTTCCAGTGTCCGCTCTTTGGAACAGTAGAGAAAAGCCATACAGTCTTCAGGACAGAGGGCTTTGTGTTTTGTGGTTTCTCAGAAGCATTTCCATCCATCCATCCATCCATCCATCCATCCATTTTCTTTACCGCTCATCTTACACAGAGTCACGGGGGGCCTGGAGCCAATCCTGGGGACTTGGGGCACAAGCCAGGGGGACATCCTGGACAGGGTGCCAACCTATTGCAGGGCACAATCACACACTCATTCACAGCTTATGGATCTTTTTTTTTTTGATGTTCCAATGAGCCTACAATGCATATCTTTGGACTGGGGAGGAAACCTGGAGGAAACCCCTGAAGCACAAGGAGAACATGCAAACTCCGTACACACAGGGCAGAGGGAGGAATCGAACCCCCAACCCCGGAGGTCCGAGGCAAGTGAGCTAGCCACTAATCCACCTTCGGACCCTAATAATGCATTTTGACACAGCAAAATGAGTTGTGATAACGAGAGAACTTTTGTTATGTCGAGATAACAAGAAAAAAAAAAAAAACCCACATGACCTTTCTGATCTTCCGTAGCTACGGTGCAAGAAAATTAAAATTGGAAAAAATAATAATCTTCGTTGTGGTAACATTGAATCCGCTTTGTGTCGGGTTACATCACACCATCCTGTTGATTTTTTTTTTTCCTACAACAGCATGCTCCTAAATGCTTTATAGTTTGCTTAATAAATAAAGTCAAATGCACAGAAGAACCTTTTTATGGATTAGAAGATGCGCTTGGATGAGTATGAGTGCAGGTATAAGTAGAACCCTCCCCTTAAATATATACTCTATAATATAAAGTAACAAAGCACAATTACTTAAGTACTTTCCACCTCTGGAGAGAATTAGATGGATTTGGATGGAGAAAAGCTGATCGCTGCGTTCTCTTCATGGGTTTGCTTTGAGGTTCTTTTTTTCTCTCTCTCTCTGAGGCTTTGGCTCGATGATTTGACCAGTAATGTCTGCCTCCTAATCCTTCTGGTTCCTTTCACAGGAAGATCAACTACACCACATCAGCAATGCTATTTTCAGTGTTTGTATCGGTTCACCATAATTTCATCTTATAATACAGTGGACTGTGCAAAGACCCATTTTTCGCATTTAAGTCCATGTGCTTTGAATTTGCCTTCTTTAAGAGGCCGGTACATTTTGTTGTCACTGAACGATTCAGTTGTGCTCAAATGCAAGCAGCTAAAGAGAACATCCTTTCATCAACTTGCTGTAAGGATATTCTTTATTGCCATGATTGATGGTGACAATTTGAGTAAGAGGTTCATGGAGGGTACAAATGTTAATGGAGGAAACAACTCTGTTAAGCAAGATCAGTAATTTAGATCTCTGGGTGCGCCATTATTGGCTGCTGTGCCAATAATTTGTGGCGAGAGAGAGAGAGTGCAGGAAAGGCACTGTGAAAAGCAACATGAGTAAATGCATATTTTTCTTGGCAATCATGGAAATACTAACTAGTAAAATTGCACACAATGCTTTCAAATGGTTTTCAGTGTACCATGGCACTAGTGCCACTCACACCAACTTTACTGCCATTACCATTTCCAATGGCAACCATACAAACACGCCTTAAATACACAAGGTGCCTGAGAACTTTTATTTATTTATTTAATTTGCCAACCATTCTTTGAAACTGGAAATAATTCTGTTTAGAATAACTATGAAAAAAGACCTTATCTATAAGGAACGTGTTATAGTCACACAGCCCTAGTGTATATGTGTATATTGTTCCACGGACATATATAAACAAATCGAAAAAAAAGATTGTAATTAATAATTAATAACACTCATTTGTGCATCATGTCCAGTCTGAGCTGTTGTTTTTCGTGCAGCCATTTCCCTAATTATATGTTCCTCTGTTGGACTCCCCATTCCATCTGTTTCTGTTTAACAGCTTGGCAAGTTCTCCTAGTCGCCCAGTGGTGTTACTGTTTGTTTGACCCTTTGGTTTTATAACCATGCTTGAATTAGAAAGTGTCTCAAGTGTTCTAGCCATCGTTTGGCCCACAGAGCGTTTTGGACTTTCTCGGAACGAGCTTTCGGTTACGCCGAGGGCCAACGCTGATGGTCTGATTCTGATGGCAGTTTGTAAACTTATGGTCTAATTGCACAGTAACGGCTGTATTTTTGCATATAGCCAACAGTAAGTGATTAACTGTTACCCTGATCAAAGCGGAATCAGAAACTGGCCTTGACTTTGCCACATAATGACATCATTTGTAAATATTTAGCTAATTAAGAATAAAATGTTTAACTGGTAACCATCAATTGCAGTCACAAGTATGAAACCACCCACAATGAACCACATTACATAAGCGTGGCACAGGGGACGATGTCCCGTCAACTGTGATTAAAAGCAGATGTATGCTTTCTTTCCTAATAAAGTTTTGGAGGCTTTTTTTTTTTTTTTTTGTTAGCAATACAACATTTAATTAGGAATACAACTCTTAAACTGTGAACCCTGCATCCTCAATCCTCCTCTCCAATTTCACGGGTGGTGGAATATAGAAATTTTGCACACTTGCTGTTTGGGTGGTGGGGGGTTGGTGGTATGGGGGGGGTTGTTCGGGGTTGATAGTTTTGACTCATTTGTTGCACAATGTACTCCTCTCCGCCTTGCTTTGAGAACTGTAAACACGGACATGGGTCACTTCCTGTTGTAATTGCCTTGCAGATTCCCCACACTTCCAGCTGCTGATTATAAATAGCTGTGACTGGTGAAAAGCATAATTTCCCCCAAACAAAAGTCTTGCTGCTGCAGTAACCTACACATACTTGGTGGTTTTGCCATGTCATGTGATGTCGGATTATTTGGGTTGGTTTAGGCATGAAAAATGGATCGTATTGTATTCATTTTGAATATTTAGTTTATTTGAATCTTGTGTTTATTTGTTTATTTACATGGGGTATTTATAACACTTTCATCGGCATTGAATAAATCTTTTCTAAAATGATGCTGGGGAATTTATGACAGGCTTATATACTGTGTGTAAGTTCATAAAAGCTTAATATAAATTCATATGGAAGTATTTCATAAAAATATATGTGGAAGAAAGGAAATATCTTTAATTAATTGATTCTTTATCATTATTGTTAGACTTATTGAGTTATGGAAGGTGCACGTTTGATTACCACTTTATTCTGAAGGTGTTAAATCATTTACTTGGTTGTATAATTTATTTGGCTTTTCATAATATATCACAGTATATTATTTCATAATAGTTCTGAACACAAATGGACCACCAGAATTTAATTGCATGCTCTTATAAGCAGGGGATAGAGTCACTATAGTCGCTAAAAAAAAAAAAAAGACAATTGGTCGACACTTTATAGGAATTTTTCTTTGCTCTTAAATTACTGTTAGTAAAAGATAGCAGCTTCCAAAACAAAGTTAAAAACGCATTTAAAGGTGTCACTCCAGTTACACTGATTATCTCTTCATTACCACTGAATTCTGTTCACGCTAACATTGGTGGGGAAATAATCATTAATTAACACCCTTTGTTCTGTTCAGATGGGTTTTTCATCTGTACAGTGTGTAAGCCCTCGTCTTTGTTTTGTTTGAACTTTGCTCAAATATTTTTGTTTTCTTAAAGTTGAAGTGTAAAAATACACTATATAGCCAAAGGTTCATGGACACCTGATCATCACACCCATATCCCATTCTAGATTTAGTCCCCATTTGCTGTTACATTTAAAGCATTTGGCAGACACCCTTATCCAGAGCAACTTACATTCATCTCATTTACAGAGCACTGAGCAGTTGAGGGTTAAGGGCCTTGCTCAAGGTCCCAGCAGTAACAGCTTTAACTCACGACCTTCTAACGACTTAACCACTGAGCTACCACTGCCATAGTATATAATAGCCTACATTCTTCTGGGAAGGCTTTTCACTAGATTTGAGGCTGTGGGGCTGTGGGGTGTTCATTCAGCCACAAGAGCATTAGTGATATCAGATGTTGGGTGAGGAGGCCTGGGGAAGTTGATGTTCCATTTCCCAAACGTGTTCATTGGGGTTGAGGTCAAGGCTCTGTGCAGGCCATACAAGTTCTTCCACACCAACCTTGGCAAACCATGTCTTCATGGAGCTCGCTCTGTGCACAGTGGTATTCTTTTCCTGGAGCAGGTTTGTGCCTCTTAGTTCCAGTGAAGGGAAATTGTAATGCTACAGCACACAAAGACATTCTATACAATTGTGTGCTTTTGGGGAAGGAACACATATGGGTGTGATGATCAGGTGTCCACATAATTTTGGCCATATAGTGCATATTATTGGCAATAAACAGAATTTTGGTCAAAATGTGGTTTGCCTAAATTGTCTTTACTAGATGTTTTTCAGAACTCCAGAAGAACAGGTTAATCCAGCAATTTCACTCTCAGATGCAGGGCCCATGGCCCACAAATTCTTTTGTGCAATTTAACTGGCCACAAGCTCAGAATCTTGATGGTTGACGATCTTGACCTTGAAGATCTGATTGGATCTTCACACCACATGTCTGTATACAGGTTTCTGGAGGAAAACAAAATTCTTAATATTGCAACCTAATAAACTTTTTTTTGGAACAAGATATAGTCACTGATAGCGGGATCTCTGGTGTGACTTCTGGTACATCAAAGTTTTATAATGTTATTCTACCATAAAGCCTAACAGAAAGGACAGATTCCAGTCACAGGAGGTGAAAATGAACTGTTTTCGCAGCTATACTCAGACTTTGGACCTTTTGGCTGCTTCTAAATAGAACAGAAATAACACGCCTTTGGAGAACTCAACAGCCAAATGTAGCTTGAGTAATGTGTGGCCGGCTCCAGACGTCTCCTCTTCCATTCCACTAACTGCATTGACGCCTGTGTGGAGAACTTCGGTGACACTCTGACTCGGCATCTTCAATGCTGGACTTATAACTAACTAGTCATATTTCAAATAATTGTTCCTGTTCCTTTTTCCCCCTCATGTTCTGTTCATTCTCTGTTTAATAACGGATGTCCAATTCACCTGGACCTTTTTATAGAACTTATCTACATCTAAATTAGCAGAACACTCCATAATATTTATAGAAATAGAGCCCCAAAATGTCTTACTTTCATGTTAATGTCCTTGTAATCTAAATAGGAGATTTCAAATAGATAGGGATTTTTCCTCTTTGAAACAGTGCCTATAAATAAAGGTGATACACTTTATCAAATGGCACATAAAACTGACACTTTCTAGTAATTTTCACTATTTAAATTAACAAACAAACAAACAAAAAAACCCAGATCAGTCACATGGAAAAAGTAAGTACACCCCTACATTTATCACACGTTCAAATCCATAAAATTAGAATCAGGTGGTCAAGATTGTTTGCCAGTGATTAGAACCTGTTTAGGGAGTGCAGGTGGAACCGTCTTATTTATACCCCTCTCATATCTAGTGTCTGGTGTTCCCTTTGTTATTGAGGTGTGTGGTGTCATCATGCCAAGATCTAAAGAGTTCTGTATGGCTTTCAGAAAGAAAGGTTGTGGATGCTTATGAGTCTGGCAACAGATTTAAAAAGATCTCCAAATGATTTGAAATACATCATTCCACTGTAAGGAAAATCATCTACAAGTGGCACAGATTTCAAATGACTGCCAATTTGTCCAGGATTGTCCGTCCCAGCAAATTTAGCCCAAGAGCAGACCTCCTGATGCAAAAAGAAGTCTTCAATAACCCCAAAATTTCATCACAGGATCTGCTAGTAAGTCTCGCAAGTGTTGGTGCATGCTTCTACAATCAGAAAATGATTGCGCAATTTTGAGCTGCATGGGAGGCGTGCCAGGAAAATGAGCATACAGGCAAAGACCAGGCCTTTTGGAATAATGTGCTCTGGACAGACGAATCAAAGATAGAGTTGTTTGGCCACAGTAACAGCAGACATGTCTGGCACAGACCAAAGACAGCTTTTCAGGAGAAGCACCTCATACCAACTGTGAAGCACTGTGGCATAAATGTTATGGTTTGGGGTTGCTTCACTGACTCAGGGACTGGACAGCTTTCATTCATTGATTCAGCTATGAATTCTACATCATATCAAAGAGTGATTGAAGATAATGTGAGGCCATCTGTCCGGAAGTTGAAACTGAAACGAAAGCGGGCCTTTAAACAGGATAATGATCCTAAGCACACTAGAAAATCCACCAAGGAATGGCTCAGAAAGAAGAAATTGAAGGATATGGAATGGCCTTTGAAATCCCATTGAAATGTTGCGTCGGGATTTGAAACAGGCAGTAAGGGTATGTAAGAAAACCTCAAACATCTTGCAACTGAAAGAATATTGCATGGAAGAGTGGTCAAAAATTCCATCAAGCTGCTGTCAGAGACTGGTAGACAATTATCCAAAATGTCAACAAAAAGTTATTTCTAGGGGGCAATACTAGCTTCTGAGGCCAAGGGTGTACTTACTGTATTTTTTCCACTGAAGAATATCACATTTAAAAAGAAATTTTCCTTGTGGTTTGGTTCAAGTATATCAACTTCATCAATAGGCACTGTTTCAGAGATGATCAAATGTTTGCTTATCCAAATGTCTATATATGTATATATCATTTTTTTTTAAACAGCATTCTTTATAGACTGTAGTCTCTAAGTAGTCTCATTTATATTACCACAGACAATGCAGAATCGCAAAGTATTTCCAGGAATATCAAATTAACAAGTTAAATGAGCCCCCCCCCCCCCCTTTCCTTATTTCCTTATTCCTGTCGATCACATCTGTGTCTTATAAGCTGTAATAGAGTGTGTCAGTTGCTCGGCCTCTCTGTAATTTTTGTGAAGGACATCCTGGAAAAGGAACAATGGCAAAGAACAAAGATGGGCTGAAGTTCCCAAGCTTTCTATGTTATTGTCGTCCATACAATGGTACTACCGAATAATGACACCCGCATTTTACCGTTAATCCATTAGAGCACACGGTGGATGCCTTTTCCATCAACTACTGGTGAGGTTTTTAAGGAACTGAGAGTTAGTCATATCAATTAAATTTAATATTAAATATGAAGTGTATTATTCATTAACTACACGAACTCTTTATATTAAAGCTTCCTTAACCATAGGCATTAATAGATTATAAATTATTAACACTTGTATTAAGTGATTTTTGATTAAATAATAACTAAACACTTCATTAATTATTATTTATTCCATCTCTGACTAAAAAACACAAATGAGCACAAATTAGCATATGCCATATTAATACTGGTGAATACGAAATGAATTCAGGTCTCCAAGTGTAAATATTGGCACCCACTATTAAGACTGACTAATGAATTTTGCCAGTTAACCACCACAAACATTAAATATGGCATTAATTAGGGCATCAATTTAGTCAATGGATTTATTCCCAGTGACAATAATGAGTAAAAGTCATTATTATTATTAATAATATTATTATTAATACTATTATTATTTATTGGCCTGCTGGCTGTTTCTGAGAGCTTTAGGGGTTAAAAACATCAACTTGAAGCATTTTATATTTAGAAAATATTGCGATGTAAATACTGGAAAGATGTTGTGAAAAATATAACTGACCGATTCTCTTACAGAAAGGGCATGTCATTGTCAAGTGGAAAAAATAAGCTCTGTTCTGTTTCAAATAAAGTTCAGCAAAACCACGTACAATTGTGTTCAGAGCCATGTCTATTTGTCAGCACATGTTTTGTGAGTAAACAATTGGGACACCTCTGAAGGAAGCTTAAACACAGGCCTCCAAGCAGCCATGTGCGAGAGGGCAATGATGGGGTTTTGACCACAACACCACTCCCCGTGGCCCAGCTGTGCCCTAGAAAGCGAATGGCATGCTGTTTTTGTACTGTTGAATACTAGGAGAAAAAAAAACAACATTTTTTTTTCTATGAGAAGGATGGGAAAAATGACACATTTCTACTGTTTTGGCTGCTCTCGCCTAGATGCTCTACTTCTGCACTTGTGACTCACACTGTGCTGCTATCACTGGTCTCATACGGACCTTAAAGATTCCCCAAAAACGCTCAAGTCTCACCCTTTCTTCAGTGTATCTCACCTGGATACTGTAGAATTCTACCTAAGAACTGCTGCTCTAATCATAAATACTGTCCTGTGCTCATTCCATGACAAAACAATTGATCCTCGCGGGATCAATTAAGTATACTCATACTGAACATACTTTCAACACACTTAACCCTTTACAGTATGGTGTTGGCATACGGCAACAATGAATTCTTTAATTAATCTGCAATTTTTTGATAACACAAAACTATTTTCCATACTATTTTCCAATGTAACATGAAAAGGGGGCTTTAACTTTGACATAACAAAGAAATCCCATGTCAAATGACCAGGAAGTGCTGTTTGTACTTCCTTCTCGGCAATCACATGGCGTAGTGAAGGTCATCATCGGAGGGCTATCAAAATTTGATTAATTTTTCAATATCTAAGCAAAACTACTTAAAGGAAAAAATGTAAATGCCATCGAGATAAGGTAAAATTCATTTGTGTCATTTAAACAAGTTTATATATATATATATATATATATATATATATATATATATATATATATATATATATATATATATATATTGAGTATTCTGTTAAACGGCAAAATGTAATTGTTGCCATACGGCAATGTAATTTCAGACATTTTGCAATTGCACATTATTTTTAAAAAAATTACGTTCCAAGAGAAAGAAAGATACTTACACACACACACACACACACAAAAAAAAAAACAACTACTGTTTGTCTTTACTCTTCCACACCTGCGTAGTATAATGATTTATAATACCACTACCTGGTATCACCCAGAAGAGGATGGGTTCCCTTTTCAGTCTTCATCTCAAGATTTCTTCCTCATGTCATCTCGGTGAGTAATTCCTCACCACTGTTGTCTCTGGCTTGTTCATTAGGGACCTAAATCAACATCCATATTTCTGTAAATTCTCTTAATGACAATGTCTATTGTTAAAAGTGCTGTACCAATAAAATTTACAAGAAAATCAGTGATAGCAAGTTGATCCTAAGCTAGTTATCAGTGAAGAGCTAGCGAAGAGCTAACATAGCACACAGTAACTGCACTGTAAAACCGGATAAGTTCATTTAACTTATTGATGAATCAATTTCTCTAAGCCAAATACACTTAAATATAACAAAAAATGAACTCAAACTTGTTATATTTAAGTGTATTTGCCTTAAAGAAATTGATTTATCAACTTAGAAATTTTGAGTTAATTAGTTTCCTCAAATTTTTTGAGTTAAATGAACTTATCCGGTTTTACAGTGTGAACATGGGATAAAAACGGATGTTCACCTGTTTGTAGCAAAATAATATCACTGGAACTGAAAAACAAAAAAATCTTGCGGTATCAATATTTCATGCATCCGAGTAAAAATGATTCATCGGCACAAGGTGACTCACTTCTAACAATAAGAAATTAATCTAGCACTTATGAGAAGCCCCCCGGCAAGACGGATGAGAGCTAATTTGCTTCCTCTGTTTCTGTTTTTTTTTTTTTTTTTGGTGACGAACCGTGAGAGAACTCAGTCGGGGACGACCTTGCTGGACTTCCCAGCATTGTTCTGCTTGTCAGATAGAGTTTTCTATCAAACCGCTCCCTCGGTTTGGCTCTATTGCCCTTACCCACAGGTACTCACCTTACGAGGAGGCATGGCCTCAGTTCTGAGAACAAAAGGTCAAAGGGGTCACATTTTTACAAGGATTCAAAATATCTCTGTATAACTCAGACTCGAGTACGCTCTATTGTTTATTTTCCTTTTTTCCATATCACAGACGCTGGCCAGCTTTAATCTCTCTGCCCTCGTGTCTGAGAAGGAAGAAAAAGATCAAACGATGGACTGTGTTGGCACAAAAGTGATTAAATACCCACGCAGGTTCCTGTGTTCTCTATTCTCCATGCCATCAAAAAAAATGCTCATTGTTTTTTTTTTTTTTTTAGTTTTTTAAATTCTTTTTCTATTTCCTCAGCTGTGGTGCGAAGTGTGTTTTAGGTCCTGTGGAGAAGGGTAAGCACAGCTGTCAGATCAAACTTGCCTTTTCAAATGAAACCCCGATGTTTAATATGATCCGCACCACAGGGTAGAAAAGACCTAGAACTTTCTTATGGTAAATCTGAAACGTACAGGCGTCGTGAGAGCCGAGTCGGCTCTCTCAGACTTGTTCTTTACTTCTTCCCTTGTGCTCATCACCTGTCCAGAAGTAACTGACCCATTACGACGGCTGGCTCCAGCGTTTCCACAGCACCATCTCTGGAATGCCAGTGCATTTTTTCCTCTAATCCCCCCGTTCAGAGAAGAAATCCAACTCTGTGATTCATACAAACCCTATTCCAAATGCTATGAAAACAATGTGTTTAGGGCTCAAGGATGCTTTTGAACAGGTATTTTAGATGACATATTTACACATTTAAAATTTGCAATCAGTGTCGTATTCAGCATAAGCCATATATTTGTACAGTACCTGAACCCTGTCCTCCAGATATTACTAGAGAGTGTCCGCATTATCACTATTTTAACGCTACATAGTTTTATAGCACCTATGTTGAGTTCTCAAATCTGATTGGTCAGAAGGAGTTGATTAATTTTCTATAAGAGCAGCACTGATTTCCTGGCTGAAAGGTTTATGTTAATGCGCTTGCTGTTCGTTTTGGTGGCTTAGTGTTTAGTACATTTGCCTTGCACCTCCAGGGTCGGGGGTTTGATTCCCGCCTCTACCCTGTGTGTGTGGAATTCTGGAACTCTGGTTTCCTGGTTAACAATCTTTAAAGTCGGGCAAGGAGGAGGCGGGGGACCAGCTCAACATAAACATACACTTTAACAATAAACCAAACTCAAACATATAATATAACACACAAACGTAACACAAAGTGCACGTGTGTTTCTCTTCCCCTCAGTGGCTCTTCCCGCTTCTCCTTAATCTCTTGCTCTACCACTGATTAGCCCAATCTGTGCCAGGTGTGCATCTTCATGACCCGGATTCTCCCTTCTCCTTGTCACACTCCCCTAATCCAAAGAAATATGTTGTAGGTTGATTGTGCCCTGCGATGGGTTGGCACCCCGTACAATGTTTCCCCCATGAACTTGTGTAGGATAAGCGGTATATAAAATGGATGGATGGATGACTGTGTGGTTTTCTGTAAGGAGATGTTTATTTAACATTTATGGAAGGAGTCTCCAGGTAAAGCTGTAATTTTACGTTTTCCAACACAACAAAGTCTTCAGAAGAGAGGAGTTTGGGCTTTGTGGTTTCTCAGTAATGTGAAAAGCTGAAATCTTTTGCTGTCACAAAGCAGACGTGGGTGAATGTGAGGATGTGATTAATTTGATTCAAAAATCCAGAGTTAATAGATCAGGCAGGGGTTAATACATCAGGCATGGGTTAATAGATCAGGCAGGGGTTAATAGACCAGGAAGACAGAGGAACGTAGGTCCGAAAGCAAAAGTTGAACTTGAAAGAATTGAAAAACCTTGTAAGAATGGAAGTGAGTAAAATTTAAATACACTTAGTTGACTGAGGGTTAGACAAGTGCAGTCTGTAATCATGCAAGTGAGATCTACGTATATAATGTCTGGGATAGATTTGGATGTGGGATTGTGATGGACCTGGATCGGTGATGAATTCAAATTAAGATTTGACATTTGTCTTATTAACTTTAAGGGAAAAAAGGAGAGGCAAGTCTGTTCAAACATCCTGCGGATGAGACGTTAAACCGAGGTCCTGACACTCTGTGGTCATTAAAAATCCCAGGACACTTCTTGTAAAGAGTAGGGGTATAACCCTGATGTCCTGGTGAAATTCCCCCATTGGCCCTTCTCTATCATGGCCCCCTAATAATCTCCATCCCTGAATTGCTGATCCGACTTGCTGATGTGTGTGGGCGTTCTGGTGCACTATCCCCCCCCCCATAAAATGGATATTGCTTTGAGTACCTAGAAAAGTGCTGTCTAAGGAATCTTAGGAATCATTAAGGAAAATGAGAGAAAGATTGCTTATAGTAGCGGCTTTAATGTAAATGATGACAGGAACTAACTTTTTTCGCATATGTTCCACAAAATTAAATGTAACTATAAACAGATAAAAAAAAGTAAAAAAAAAAGTATGGCGTGTCATGCTGTTACATAAACAATAATCACATTTTAACAATACTGACTGGCTCTCAATCCCTCCAGTGTGAAAAGTGAAATCCTTGGATCTTTAAAGAAACATTATGAGCCCTTCTTGATGTTAGTCTTCAATCGGAAATGAGCAATGGAACAGTAAACAATTTAAAGGAAAGTAGGATGACATGGAAAACGCTGACTTCGATGTTCAGATGAAAATGTCAGAATTCAGGCTGGAAACAAACACTTCAACAGAGACTTCAAAGTGGCCAGTGCCACAAAAGGGTTGTAAGACTTTGTGATACACTAGAAGCACAGAGCCTGTAATTCAGTAGGCTTAAAATAAATCTTCAAATGTTCTTACTTGCATTAAATTTGGACCACTCAAAGCTGATGATGGGCTCTGTGGTGGATCAGTGACTACGAAATAAAAACTATCAGGCACAAATGCAGAGTTGTTTAGCCAACCTCATTTTGAAGCAGATTTGTAAGCGAACTTAGCAGTGGAAATGATTTTGTTGAATTTGAAGCCTAAGAATAGCAATTCTTAACTTCTCCCACAACTTGGCTCATACAAACTCTTAATTTGCAATCACGACATCATGTTGACGCAAATTTATACCGATTTGTAGGACTAAGGTTGTAAGAAATGATATGAAGTTTGAAGTTAAGGTTCGGCATTACGTTAGCGTTTGTATGCTTTTCTCATGACTTTCTTATGACTATGAACTCAGACATCATCCATAATAATCACATCACCCTTATTTGTTTATATTTCATGAGATCTCATGTTAACATTTGACATAAATTGGAAATATATACTAATTTAACTTGTGTAACCCGGGAAGCATCTGAAACACATCACTAAAACACAATAGCTACAGATGGCACGTCTTAGTTCTATTTCATTTATTGAACTCGTATAAAAGAATCGACAAAAAAGCAACAAGTAAGGAAACGAAAGGGAAAAAAAAAGAAAGAAAGAAAAAAGACATGACTGATGACTGTTGCATAATAAATAACGTACTACTGGTAATTGCTATGTAATAATAACACATTAAGGATTTGAACAACCTCCATGTGAACATAGTTTTAGTGACCATATGACTGAATTACCCTATTATTAAAGTTCTCTGGTAGACAACAGTCATCACAGGGGCTCCAGCGGGACTTGGTTTGATGACAAACACATTTCAAATTAATGTTTGTTTCCAATGACGAAAAAAAAAAAACTGCAGTTTTCTCCTTATTACCCTTCTATTGGTAATAACATGGTAGGAAAGACTGAACAGCACAAAGACTGCTCATCATTTACTCGTTCCTGCTTTAGATAAGACTACCTCCGACAAACTAGTTATTTCATGTAATAACACCTTGGAGATTTTTTGGCTATGTCACTTGCACATCTGCAGTTCATCTACAGTTACTATTGCAATACATTTGGATTTTAAATGGCTTGCGGGAAGTTTCTCCTCCACTACAAGCCATGCTGATACAGGTTTGCCCAGTGGAGTTTGTGGTGGTAAAAAAAAAAGAAAAGAAAAGAAAGAAAGATATCCGTCTTCAGCTACAACCAAACACTGCAAATTCTCAAACATAATACTGTGAATGAACAACAGGCCATTGAAAGATGGAAATTTGAGGTCTTATTTTTTCCCTCCTCAGAATCGAATGGTAGGATTTTGTAAGCAGATCTTCAGATGATCCAGATGTTTACATAGTTTGAGTTGGACACAGTAGAACAACCAAAACAACCAGCCTGGGAGCTAATAAGTATGTGAGAAAGAAACAACACATTCAGGTACATTTATTCAAAGTATGAGTCAGCATCAAGTAGTGGAAAGTCTGAGTCATTATTATGACCATTTTAGATGACTCGCTCAGTTTCATTGTATATTACAGTTATTTTTTTATTATTATTTTTTCTGCTTTTTCCTTCAGGAATTCGTTTTCTGGTGTGATCCTAGTCCCGATAACTGCCAAAAAGTTCTGGTGAACAAATGTTATTTTTAAGATACACGAACCCAATTACCGTATCTTTTAAGCCATAGTCCAACTAAACATACCTGAAAGAACTCAGAATCAGTTTTGTGGACAAAGACTAACCTTTTTCGAGCTAGCTCATTCACTTTGGCACCAATGGTGTAAATGAAATGTTCATAGCAACTCAGATAATCAGTCATAACACTGGCAAATTCAGTTTGCAGTCAATAGTAAGGACTGGTCCCATGAAAATAAAGCATAAGGCTGATTAAGCATCAGAAATTTTTTAATGTGCTGCGGTCTGGGAAAAGCTTATGGATGTTGCTGTGGCTAAGTTCTGGTAAACAACCATAGAAGATGAAAAATCAGTTTCTGCCTCAACATAATGAGTCTTTATTGGTCACATATACAGGACAGCACAGTGAAATTCTTTTCTTCGCATACCCCAGCATGTTGGGAAGTTGGGGTCAGAGCACAGGATACAGCACCCCTGGGGCAGAGAGGGTTAAGGGCCTTGCTCAAGGGCCCAACAGTGGTAGCTTGACAGTGCTGGAGTTTGATCCCCCGACCTTCTGATCAGTAACCCAGAGCCTTACCCACTAAGCCGCCACTGGCCCCACTAAGCCGCCACTGGCCCCACTAAGCCGCCACTGGCCCCACTAAGCCGCCACTGCGCCCCACTAAGCCGCCACTGCCCCCACTAAGCCGCCACTGTGCCCCACTAAGCCACCACTGCCCCCACTAAACCACCACTGCGCCCCACTAAGCCGCCACTGCCCCCCACTAAGCCGCCACTGCCCCCACTAAGCCGCCACTGTGCCCCACTAAGCCACCACTGCCCCCACTAAACCACCACTGCGCCCCACTAAGCCAACACTGCCCCCCACTAGGCTGCCACTGGCCCCACTAAGCCACCACTGGCCCCACTAAGCCGCCACTGCCCCCCACTAAGCCGCCACTTCCCCCCACTAAGCCGCCACTGCCCCCCACTAAACCGCCACTGCCCCCCATTAAGCTGCCACTGCCCCCCACTAAGCCTCCACTGCCCCCCACTAAGCCACCACTGTGCCCCACTAAGCCGCCACTGCCCCCCACTAGGCTGCCACTGGCCCCACTAAGCCGCCACTGCTCCCCACTAAGCTGCCACTGCGCCCCACTAAGCTGCCACAGCCCCCCACTAAGCTGCCACTGCCCACCACTAAGCCTCCACTGCCCCCCACTAAGCCGCCACTACCCCACTAAGCTGCCACTGCCCCCCACTAAGCCACCACTGCCCCCCACTAAACCGCCACTGCCCCCACTAAGCTGCCACTGCCCCCCACTAAACCGCCACTGCCCCCACTAAGCCACCACTGCCCCATTTAGATAACATTTAGATTTTCATCCTAAAGCATGGACTCTATTGTGAAATAAAGTGACATTTCAAATCTTATAGAATACATTAAGAAAAAATAAACCTATTAAAAAGTATATACATGGCATTTGGAAAAACCCACTGGATGTCGCTGAATTCTGGCAAACGGCCAAAAAATTAGTTTTTACCATTGTTTTTTTCTGCCTATAATATACTGTATTTTGACATCTCAACTTTAAGAAACCAAAGGTTTTTTTTTTTTTTTTCCCCCAGGCCACTACATAAATAGGCTGTGTAAAGATGTAAAGAGTCCCTGTAATGAGAGAAGACAGGCCTGCCTTTAAATTCGAATGTCATGTGTCGCTCTTTGTTCCACAGTGCCAAAGCCAATTCTTTGAATTCCATCACTGATGACATAATGTTGACTCAGTTCGTTGTAGGTATTTGTGAAAAAAATAAACAGGCATATGATTTATCACCCAGCTTCTTTTTGCCAAGCAAAAATGGAATCTTTGATGTGGACGGTGTTTTGTTAGAAGAGCTACGAAGCCAAACAAACATGGTTACATTCACACTAAAGTGATACGGTTGTCACTCCTTCTTCACTACTTAAATACAGCTATTGGCACAGGTTGGTTTAGATTCAAACTGGTCCTATTGTTACAATTGATTGAACTGATTGTGAGATGTGAACTGACCATATAAGAACTAGTCCAGGAGATATTTTTGCAGTCACTATACTCAGCAGCATTGACAGGAACAGCCATTGTTAGTTTCTTCCCCTTCCAATTAGGAGAGGAGAGAAATTTTAAGGCCTTTTGTTCTTTCCAGGGGACAAAATTTCTGTGGACATTTCTGTGCTTTTCCCCCTCAATCTTGAGTTAAAAATACATAATAATACGTAATTTTCACTGACCGCTGTAAACAATAATGTGAGTCAACTTTCTCATTTATAAGTCAGGAGCACTTGCTTTTTATTACCTTGGTCAAGCCTCAAAATGGTACTGTAATGTGCCTGTGATCAAAGCGTAGCAAGGACACTTTTGTACTATTCTTTGTTGATGGTGAATGTTTGGTTTAGACCATACCTTTTAAACTAACATAGCCATGTTTTTTTTTTCTTTTCGAGTTGGAATGTGCTGATGAGTCGCCATGCAGAAATAACACCCACATACCTCCCATCCGCTGAGGAAGAGGGAATGCAATTAGCACATATTAGAGAGACTGAAGCATGGCTGTCAGGAGCCACAAGGCCCATGCAGAGACCAGAGACGGCTCCATGGCGACACTGCTTAAATCGCGACTTAGCATGACGGTACATCTATCTAGCCGCTAATGAAGTCCTATGGTCACATGACAGCCAACATGAGCTTTAAGCCGGTCTAGTGTTTTAGTCTGTGTGATTTCAACGGCCTTTTAAAATTTTAATAAAAAATTCTTAACCTCAAGTTCTCCAATTCTCAAGTACACTCCAGCCTGTACACTGAGGTTCTCTAATACACACTATACACTCTGGTTCTCTAGCCTGTATATTAAGGTCCTCACATACACTCCAACCTGTACACTCATATTCTTAATTATACACTAGTCCATACGCAAAGGTTCTCCAGCGCATACCAACCTGAACATTCAGGTCCTACTGTCTGTCCACTCAGATCCTGAGGGATGCACAATCAGGTTCTCCTTCACTCACCATCCTGTACACACAAGTTTTTTAGTATACAACCCAACCTGTGCACTAAGGTCCTCAAGCCTGTAGATCCAGTTCCTCCAGTAGACTGCAGCCTGTAAAGTCAGGTCCTTCAGGCTGTACATTTAGGTTCTCCAGTACACCCTTGCCTCTACACTCAGGTTCTCCAGCACATGCACTCATGTCTCCAATACACACCAGCCCATACACCCAGATTTGCCAGTGCCTCAACATTCAGGTTCTACCACACTCGCGTTCTCCAGTAGATTCCAGTCTGTAAACCCAGGTCCTCTAGAATGTACATTACTGTGCAAAAGTCACCCTTTTTTTTTTTTTTTTTAGTACAAACTTTGTTATAGATTTTTATTTTATTACTTCTACATTATCGAGTCAATACAAAAACATTTTAGAAACAACATTATTTTTTCCAGAAAAATGTTTCTATGTCAGTAAAGAAAGCAGCATATTAAGTGGTACACGACATTTCAGACAAAGAACATAGTGAAGGATGCTGGATTTTGCTGCAAAAAGAAGCAAGTGTGAAAGTCAAGGTCTCCAGAAAAACCGTGGCTGGTTCTGCAAGACGCTCAATAAAACTTACATTTTGCAACTTAAATTTCTTTATAAAATTGCACTAATTCTACCTGAGGCTACTTTTTTCTTTTTTTTTTTTTAAAGCAAAGGGTTCGTCACACTAAATATTGCCTTTGTTTCATTTATTACTGTTTACTGCTCTTTATAGTATTTTCTTTCAGTGGAGAAACATTTAATTTCATTATTTTTGAAGGCATATTTGCTCTACGGCATTTCTTTGTATGTGCCTATTATATAAGCCTATTCCACAGTACTTTTTACTATTTATGACCACTAACTGCAATTAAATGACGTAATTTAACCCAGATTCGTGTGACAGCATTAAACACATGAACAGAAGTCACTTTGCTCTAATTAGCACCACGCTGAGTCCATGATGTCTTTAATTATGCCTATATGTTCAAAAAGAAAGGAACTTTATTATCAGAGGACCTCATAATACAGCTGTGACAAATCCAATACAAATTACAGGACCAAAATGTGAATTCCGTGTATGGTGATGAAATGATATCGTTTTAATCGCACATTGACTATCACATAAAACACAGAAGAGCAGATTTGCTTGAAGCAGAACAATAGTTGAAGAAAGCTGAACATCTGTTGACCATACAAGCATGCAGAGGTGAGCTCTGCTGTTAGTAATGAAATACTTAAAGGGATTCTGGTGAGCCTGACTTGGTTCTAGTTCTATGGTTTTCGCAAAACGAAAACAGAACTTGACATGCCGACAGATTCTGTTCAATTTCAATGGGATTTTCAAAGGCAAATGCATTATCCAAAAACACGAACGTTTGAGCAACTGTTGCATTTCACACTAAGATCAGCGAGACGGCTGTAGTTCTCACTTAAACCCACTTTTACGAGCACTGGCATAAAGGACTTACAGATAGTGTTAACGTCTTTTAGAGAATTGGTACTGAAAGTTTCTTTTAGCTATCATCTCTAGCCTCTAAAACTATTGTAAAAACATTGCTTATAGTTTATTCTTGGAAAAGCTGGTGAAAGAAGTACAAGCCCAACACTGTAAACCCTCATGTTGTCTTTACTTAAACAATCATGTACAAGTAATCATGACTAAACATTACATGAAAGGTTCATAAAAAAAAAAATCTAAGTATGTTTAACTTATTTACCTACAAAATACATAAACTTTAGGTTTCAAGTGTTACAAACTCATGCGAGGAGTTCTACCTGGCAGCAAGTGAACTAACGCATGGATTGGTGGATAATTGAAAAAGGCGGCCCTCTTCTTCTCCTCTGTTGCTGGTACCAGTGTACTGAAGTTCAAGAGTTCATCATGAGTACGAGAGACGATTATGTGTGTGTTTACAAAGAAATGTCAATTATGTGGAGGATGCTTTGTAAATAAAGTTACTTTTTGCCAATAAATAAATAAATAAATTAATTAAAAAACTATATTGTATATTGTGTGTACTGTACAAATGCGATATGTATATGGACTATACGTATATTGTGACTGTACACTGTTGTTGTTGTTGTTTATATTGTTCATATGTACATTATATAGTTTGCTCTTATGTTTATATATATTTATATATGTATCCACTGTATTCTTTATATGTCCCTGCATTTTTCTCCTTACTACCATTATTTTCTCTACATGTCTTG
This sequence comes from Ictalurus punctatus, assembly GCF_001660625.3. Taxonomy (NCBI): domain Eukaryota; kingdom Metazoa; phylum Chordata; class Actinopteri; order Siluriformes; family Ictaluridae; genus Ictalurus; species Ictalurus punctatus. The sequence goes on along the minus strand of NC_030440.2, from coordinate 14,984,214 downwards.
ATGCTGCTGTGACACCCAAATTTCTCCACCTGGAGATTAATAAAGTATTATCTTATCTTATCTTTTTAAGAAAAGTGTTAATTTCCCCAGTGAACATAATTATTTAAGCACACAGTTTCGCTGGTGGACTAAGTGGCTAGCATTCAGTGCTCTCACTGCCATGACCCTAGTTTAATTCCTGGTCAGTAAATGATAAAATACACTATATGAATGGAAATGGGGAGACTCTATTACTCAGTTAAATTGAGGGAACTGGTTTACTCAATCAATTGAGTACAGACAACTTGTTCGGGTTTTCAGTGAAGCACTTCAACCAACCCTTAACATTTTAAAAATTTGGTACATTTCTGTTTGTACAATTTTTTTTTTTTCATCAAGTTACCAGACGCCCCTGGTTAAATGAACCAGACACACTTAGCATTTTGGTCTTTAATTAAACCTATTTTAAGCACTTTAATAGAATCTGAAAATATTGTTATATAAATGCAGGCTTAAAGTTGAAATCCATCATTTGCCATACCTGTAAACCAGAAGGAACTTAGTGATTAATAGGAAGATAAGTGCAAATGAATGGCAGTGAACATGGTCTTATAAGGACATCAACTCTAGGCTGCTCCTAGAGAAAACATGTCAGTAATGACACATCCAAATTCTTAAGAGTGTGTTTAATTGATCGAAGGGTCTACTAATGCCCACTAACGCCCTTCTCTGTTCTGCTCGGAATGGAACACGTCCAAAGATGTTCCAGGATTCCTGAAGAGGTGATGGCCGAGAAGGAGCAGGAGGCATATCCTCCCTCTTGCTCGTCTTCTGCTCTACAAACACAATTCAAACCTGTAAGCCGGTCCTCGGACATCTTGCCAAGCGCACTGCAAATATTTATCGCAAGTGAGATTAAAACAAATTTGTCAAAACACTTAACTTTGCTAAATGTGTCTTTCCATTTCAGAAAAAGAAGTTTCTTCTCTTTGACGTGCCAAAGCTCCTTAAATCCTGTCTGAATCTGATTAGGACAAACGTAGTTTCTCTGTAGGAAATCCGTCAGTAGGAAATCCACAAGTGCACTGGTAAAATTGTATTTCTTCCAGAAATCTGGTTTAGGGCAACATGACCCGTGTTCATGGATTACCTGTTGCTTATCCCATTTGGATCTCGCTCTAGAAACAGATGATCAGTTTGACACAAAGAGCTTTCGAGTAATTAAGTTGCTACCACATGATATTTAACATACCACTGCAGAGTGTTTCTTTTTATGCCTCATTGTCAAACAATCGAATCAATGGGTGTGAAGTGACATCAAAGCATAAATATTTAAATTGCTACTGGATGTAAATGACATGAAGAGGTTCACTGGGAAAGAGCACTAAGTGGTGGCAGTCTGCCATAACAATATATTCAGCTGTCATCTCACACACACACACACACACACACACACACAAGCTTGTATTTGTATTATTATGTTTATGGGAGATTTTATATTAGCAGAGCTATGTGTATTATGGGCTATGCGTATTATGGACCTATGCGTATTATGGGCCTATGCGTATTATGGGCCTATGCGTATTGTGGGCCTATGCGTATTATGGACCTATGCGTTTTATGGGCGTATGCGTATTATGGACCTATGCGTATTATGGGCCTATGCGTATTATGGGCCTATGCGTATCATGGACCTATGCGTATTATGAACCTATGCGTATTATGGGCGTATGCGTATTATGGGCCTATGCGTATTATGGGCCTATGCGTATTATGGGCCTATGCGTATTATGGACCTATGCGTATTATGGGCCTATGTGTATTATGGACCTATGCGTATTATGGGCGTATGAGTATTATGGGCCTATGCGTATTATGGGCCTATGCGTATTATGGGCCTATGCGTATTATGGACCTATGCGTTTTAAGGGCGTATGCGTATTATGGGCCTATGCGTATTATGGGCCTATGCGTATTATGGACCTATGCGTATTATGGGCCTATGTGTATTATGGACCTATGCGTATTATGGGCGTATGAGTATTATGGGCCTATGCGTATTATGGGCCTATGCGTATTATGGGCCTATGCGTATTATGGACCTATGCGTTTTAAGGGCGTATGCGTATTATGGGCCTATGCGTATTATGGGCCTATGCGTATTATGGACCTATGCGTATTATGGGCCTATGCGTAGTGAGGATTTAATAGCAAAATTGTGCATCTCTGTATTCATACGTAAGTGCTATTTAAAATTTATGAAAATAGTTAAACATATGAGGAAGGGTTTGCCTTAAACAGAGGTGTCTCTGTGATGCATGATTCTGACCTTGAACTTAAGCCCATTTTTCTTGCACAATATTGGCAGTAACCACTAGTATTGGGTCCGAGTCCACCTTTGTCGAATCCAAGTCCTTAACCAATCGAGTCCGAGTCCAAGTCCGAGTCCAAAAGGGGCCGAGTTGGACTTAAAATGCGAATCCTTAATGGATGAGTCCAGAAAATAATTAAATTGAAAAAAGATTTGAAATTTCTATTGTAAACTCAACACTGAGCTGTTAAATAAATATTTTAACCTTCAGAAACCAATGGCAACATAAATGTAACAAAAAAAATACCACTATTACAGCTTGCAATTGCCATTTAATATTTTTATTTCATGTCATCAGCGCTTCAACTAGTTTCACTAAAAGAAATGGATATAGAGGTATATGTAGAACGTGTATTATATTACAAGTGTATGAAAATACAAATGAGCCTGTTTTGTTATTGTATCACGTTATATCTTGTCCTCCAATTCAAGTTGACATGTCAATGATTTGATGCGTCTCCCCTACAGTTATATAGACTGAGAGAGAGAGAGTACCGAGTAGAGTTACATTTAGCAGCATGTCATAAAAACAAGCTTCAGGGTTTATTACTGCTTTTAATCTGTCTATGAATCACAATAAACTCATTTCTGAACACAGCTCTGTTCTTGCAGCTCCCTATCAGCAGGGTTTATGATATTTACTGCATAAAGAAGTACATTTCACATTTTACGTCAGATTCAAGACTGGAATCACCAAATGCTAATGTTTAGGACTGGCCGATATGTGTACGATCTCATTTCACGATAACAATACATTTTCTCAGGTAGGTCTATCAGTAGTATTCGAGTAAGAAATACTACGAAAATCGAACAAAGCAATTAAATGTAAAATAAAATAGACTTCACTGTATGATATATACACCGGTTCTTATTCTATTTACTGAAGTTATTCAGTCAGATGAGCGAGTGAGTGATTTTCTCTTTGTCTTTTATTGTTTGATTAACATTAATGACACAGACAGCAGCAGGTTTATTAGACTGCTGTCACTTTAAGACTTAATGCACAGATCCGATATACTGTATTGACACACCTCCGATTTTTCCCCCAACATTCACTTAAGACATAACCGACTGTGTTTGCATGAATACTCAGCCACCCCCCCCCCCACACACACACACTATAATGTATATACTGTGCATATACATGTATATGTATATGTGCGTGTATAACACTAACTATAACATGTACCCTGCACATAACTGTGGTAACCAACAAATATTTTTGCATTCATTTCTTTAGCATTATGTTTCAAAAAAACATTTTTTTTCCCCCACATGGCAAACAACAAGAGGTTCTCATAAAAATAATGTAACAATTTTCATGTTTTCCTCTAATTTTGGGGGAAAATATGAGGTCTATAAGAACGAGAGCAAAACACACACATACACAGCACAAGACAAACATGATCATCTTCTATTGAATTCACGATCCCTTCCTGTGCACTTATTAAAAATGTTTGTGGTTGTTCTGTTTCTTCAAATTACTTTACAGTGCTTTTACTTCATTTCCAGATGTAACATAACAAGTCTGGACTAAATCTTAAACCCAAATGAACTCTACCAGTAATGTAAAAATAAATAAATAAATAAATAAATAAATAAATAAAAACTTGAGAGAACTTCATTCTCTTCATTCAAGAGATTTATTTATTTATTTATTTATTTATTTATTTATTTATTTATTGTTTATTTATTTATATTTTTATTTGACATGCAGTATTGCGCAAACGTATTTGGCATTAATTTTGTTTATTTATTTATTTATTTTTAAGTAAAGACCCTGGTGTTATAAGGCTCTATCTGGCATTTTGGTCAAAAATGTGTTAACTAAATAAACTTCATCACTGAAGAAGACTTTACTCTCATGTAATGTAATGTAATGTAATGCAATGTAATGTTATTTGTTTGTTTGTTTATTATTTTGCCGTAGTATTTGAAAAAGCCAATCATGCAGGATGTTGCCAATCGATATTGTCATATAATTTACGCGCTAAAGGAAGAGAACAGACTCGAAGTCTCAGTATGGTGAGCTGGACTAGAAGGAAATGTGTGTACCCCTGCGACCCTGTGTAAGATAAGTGGTACAGAAAATGCATGGATGGATGGATGGATGGATGAATGGATGGATAGATGGATGGATAGTGTAAATTCAAATTTCACTATCTTGTTTTGGAACAACTTTTTGATTTTGAGAGTCAAATATCTTCCATTTGCTTCTTAGCTCAAACTAGAGCATGTACTGTAAGTGAAATGATGTGGGATTAGTGGTGTGGGTATTTTAGTAAACCGTGTTATCTTTTGGTTTTACAGTTAATAAATGTTACCAAATTGGATATAATTAGGGGATTATTCAACTTTTCTGAGGAAGAAAAGCCAGTTATTATAATCATTACAGTAATCGTTTTAAGTCAAAACTCTCCCACTTTATAGGATGAACCTAATCCATTCCTGGCATAAACCCTTCCACTAATATTACCATGAAGTCATCTGACCATATGATCAGGCCTCAATGATGTGATCTTGAGAAAGAGGAAACTCGGTCAGCTATGAAGAAAGAACATGACACAGAACAACAAAGTGAGGATTACGCTGCCGCTCTGTCATGCTATGGAGCTGATACAGAGGCATCGGCGGACATCACAGTGCCAATCTAATGACCTGAAACTGGGCCTCAGAGCGGCACAGGACTTTCTCAGACGCACCGGGCGAGCAGCCAGGCCTGCCATGCTAACAAAACTGCCTCAATTAGGCAGTCCCCTCTTGGGAAGCTTTCAGGATTTCATTTACTGTAATCATTTTTTCTCTTTCAGTTGCTTCTTCATTACCTTCAAAAGCGGCGTCATATACAAGCCTCTAAAGGTTAAGAAAATAATTTTGTTTACAAAAACTCTATCGAAGTTGTTCTGGTCAATTAATCATGGTTACTGAGTGATCATCAAAGTAGCTCTCATTCCTTCTGAAGTGGCTTTCCTGGGGGTTTTTAATCGGATTCCTGAAATCTAGCTATAAATCTTAAAGGAACGATTAGCTTGTTTGTGTGTGTGTGTGTGCACGTGTGTGTGTATGTGCACCGTGTGCATGTTTACATACACTAACTAAGCAGTTTATTAGGAATACCTGTACACCTACTAATTCACGATGCAATTATTTAATCAACCAATCATGTGACAGCAGTGCAGTGCAGTAAAATCATGCAGATATGGGCCAGCAGCTTCAGATGATCTTCACATCAACCATCAGAATGAGGAAAAATGTGATCTGAGTGATTTTGACCATGGCGTGATTGTTGGTGCCAGACAAGCTGGTTTGAGTATTTCTATAACTGCTGATCACCTGGGATTTTCACACACAACAGTCTCTAGACTGTAAACATCCAGTGAGAGGCATTTTCTGCTGAGGCACACATATGGACGGGTCAAAATTTGATAATGTTAATGAGTCCTTATTGGTCACGTATACATTAGAGCACAGTGAAATTCTTTTCTTCGCATATCCCAGCATGTCAGGAAGCTGGGGTCAGAGCGTAGGGTCAGCCATGATACAGTGCACCTGGAACAGAGAGGGTTAAGGGCCTTGCTGAAGGGTCCAACAATGGCAGCTCGGCAGTACTGGGGCTTGAACCCCCGACCTTCCAATCAGTAACCCTTAACCACCAATCCACCACTGCCCCAACACCAACAGAATGAATCCATAGACCCAACCTGCCTTGTGTCATCAGTCCAGGCTGGTGGAGCTGGTGTAATGGTGTGGGGAATGTTTTCTTGCCACACGTTGTGCCCAGTAATACCAATCAATCATCACTTGAATGCCACAGACTATTTGAGTGCTGTTGTTGACCATGTGCATCCCTTCCTGGCCACAATTTACCCATCTTCTAATGGCTACTTCCAGCAGGATAATTAATACACCATGTCACAAAGCATTTCATGATCTTGAAGATGAGTTCAGTGTTCTCCAGTCGCTTTTCCAGTCACTGGATCTGAATCCAGTAGAGCACCTTTTGGATGTGGTAGAACGGGAGATTCTCAGCATGTTTTGCAGTTTAAATAATAATTTTGAGCTGCTGGTCTTGATTTGACTTTTTTTAATATATAGTAGAAACAGTAATAAATAACGGGATGATGTGATGTGGCGTAATGTAAAGCGGAAATACTATAACCACTATTGCCAGTTGATTATTTTCCAATACCACCATGTCCTGGAGTGTTTTACTCCCCTTATACCACATCAATTTGCGAATTACTACAAATTGCAATTTATTAATAAATGTGTTATGAGTATTTCATACTTTTTAACCGTTTATAATTGCTTTAATGTTGTGGAAAATTCTCAAGACAAGTTAAATCTTGTTATCACTTATGTTATAGCAGCTATATATATATAAAAAAAATATCCCTCACCAGCCTCTCCTTTTTCTTTCTACTTTTTTTTAAATGAATAAGGAAAATACTTTGCCCCAAAGTTCTTCAGCCTGAAGACTTTCCCGTGTCTGAAAAGTCATTGATTGCTACAAGGCACAGAGACTGAAGACTCCTTCCGTAAGTGTCAAATGAACACCTCATTATAGAAAGCTTCACTGTTTCACAGTGATATATTTTTCATGGTTTGTTCATTATTATGCTTCAGAAGTTTCTTCAGACTGTAAGCTTCAACCAATCAGATTTGAGAACTCAAGTATTCTCATATAACCCTTAATAAACCAATTCTGTTTGCAACAAACATGTAATAAATGGGTTGTTTAAGCAAAAATATGGTTTAAAATAAGAAAACAAAAGACACTATGGATGTAATGTCCATGTAATTTAGATCCATCTCTCAAACTAAATCCAATACAGGCCTGCTAGCAAATCATTTGCATTTGTCTTAGACTGCTGTGTCAACATCAAAACTGCTCACGATCCACATTTTCTTGGATTATTTTCCTGCTTGCTCCCCAAAAGTTCCAACTGACAAACATGAGGCAAATTAAAATTGTTCTGGTGTTGTGCTTTTGTCAGTGGAAAAACTCAAAGAATCAAGTCAAGACACTGTGGAATACTGGGCAGCTCTCAGATTGCCTTGACCAAAGAGGACTCATTTGTGATCACACACCAGCGAGTCTACAGCGGTTTCACCTCAAAAACAATCTGGTGCAGATACTTTCGTGCTACTTTTCTATCAAGAGCAGATGGAAGCAAATGGAGGAGAAGGCCAAAGAAAAAAAAATAGCAGTTGGCCAATCAATCAGTGAACTAGATGGATCTTCTTTTTTTTCCCCCCCAAACCTTGATTTGTGTTTACCCACAAAACAGTTCTTGGTTTCCAAGTGAAAAGTAGCTAACATTATGTATAGCATCCAGAATGACCATTATTCAGCTGGTGTTTTTTTTTTCTTTTTTTTTTTCTTTTTTCTTCATTGCTGTTTTCATGCCTATTTTCCATGGTTCTTTGGTTTATAAATATGTCTTCACTGTATTTAGTCAGTCTATTTTGTTGATGGGGAAAAGGTTCACATCACTAATCAGAGTCATGGGCTTAATCCCAAACTGAACATGAGGACATGTTGTTTTAGTACCAGATGGTTTTCAGGGGTGGACAGATCAGTAGCCTATGTGCCAGGGATACACAGATTTAGTGCTTGAATAATAAAGTGATAGTCCACAGTTGCTTGGTGGACAAGTAGATTTAACAACTATCCATGCATCCATCCATTTTCACACAGGGTGGCAGGGAGCCAGAAAACTATCCCAGGGAACACGGGGCACAGGTTGTGGGACATCCTGGACAGGGTGCCAACCCATCTCAGGGCACAATGGGGCGGCTGTGGCTCAGGTGGTAGAGCGTGTTGTCCACTAATCATAGGGTTGGGGATTCGATTCCTGGCGCACGTGACTCCACATGCCGAAGTGTTTTTGATCAAGTCACTGAATCCCAAGTTGCTCCCGATGGCAAGTTAGTGCCTTGCATGGCAGCTCTGCTACCATTGGTGTGTGAGTGTGTGTGTGAATGGGTGAATGAGACACAGTGTAAAGCACTTTGGATAAAAGCTCTACATAAGTGCAGACCATTCACAATCGCACACACATTCAGAAATGCCAATCGGCCTACGCCTTTGGACTGGGGGAGGAAAATGGAGTACCCAGAGGAAACCCCCGAAGTATGAGGAGAACATCCGAGATTCAATCCCTCAACCCCAGAGGTGTGAGGCAAACGTGCTAACCACTAAGCCATCGAGCCATCCCAACACCCTCCTAACCCCCCCCCTCCCCAATTTAACAACTACAAAAAGAAAAAAAAAAGATGTAAATCTTTTACATTAAAACCATTATGTAATACTGGCAGCAGTGCATTATTTTTACAGAACGATTCATTTCACTGAACAACTGTGCTTTACACTTAATGCACACAACTCGGAAGCAATTTAAAGTTAAATCTCCTAAAATGGTTAAAATACAAATTAATCATAGCCATGTTATGCAGCGGTGCTGGATGGCTTTTTACAAGAACCACATGAGTGAGTATGAATGGTCTTATGGTATGCAGAAACCACAGTGAATAAGTCCTTGTGGGGTTCTGGGTGACTGCGCTGACATGAAACAAGGGTGGTCTTGCACTGCCTCCCACACATCAGAAAGTCCTGGGTGTAAATAGGTCATAATTCTATCAAACACACTCAACTAATAACGACTGACCAATACTGCGAGTGATCCAGGAGGGCAGGAAAAAATGTCCCTTTATTAATGCCAAGGGCAATTAAATGAGAGCAGGATTTGTGTTGTATATATGCATTTTTATGAACTACTGTGCATGTACTGCACGCCTTAATGTATGTTTGATGTAATTGCCAGATGGATTTGTGATGGAGACTATTAAAAAAGAGGAGCGTAAAAAGCCAGACATTTATGCTGTAAAACAGAGGAGGGGGATAAAAGTGCAGCTGTACAGCAGAGGTGGTGGGTGAAGAGGTGGTGGAGGGTTGTGTTTTAATGAGAGAGATTTCTGTGGGATTTTTCAGTGCTAATTACCTTCTTTATATCAAACCCATGCCTCCAAACACGTCCTACTGTTTCATTGTATGTGTTCAAATGGCCAAAGAATTCATTGGGCACTACTCATATGGGAAGCTAAATAGGTAGCACTGGAATAATTATTTTAATTAAATAATGTGGTAATTAATTCTAAACATTTAAATCTTAACTGAAATTTATAGATAAATTCATGTGTAGAGCTGCAAGACTGTATGCTTGATTTGTTTGTATGTATGTATGTATGTATGTATTATTATTACTATTAGTAGTAGTAGTAGTAGCAGTAGTAGTAGTAGTATGTTTGTTTGGTTAATTGTTGTTGTTGTTGTCATTGTTGTTTATTTTGTTTTAGTAACTCCTGAAAACTCATAGCTTATTAATCAGTTGTTCACATTTGATTCAGTAAATACTGTCAAATTAATAGCACACTCCTGGGAGTTTATTTGTTTAAGCTCAGGGCAAGGAAGTATTATTATTATGATTATTATTAGTATTATTATTGTTGTTGTTGTTGTTGTTGTTGTTGTTTTTATTACCACTATTACTACTATTACTACTTGTTTGTGATTCCATAACCATGTACATTATTGTACAATTATATAATTATTATTATTTTCATTAGTGTAAATTAAAAAAAATCTGTTAATGTGTAGGCCATAAGCTTTATTTGTTTCTTTGTTTGTTTGTTTGTTTGTATGTTTGTTTGTGATTCTTTAACTTCATATGTTAATATGCATTGTTGCATCTTATTTTGGAACTGTGTGTAGACCGCTATATTCAACGCAATCATAAGAATTCGTGCAAGATTTCCTCCGCTTAAGTCATATAAACAGTGCACTTTCACATAAAGAAAATGAGTTACGGATACATTTCAAGAATGTAAACGGGGAAAAAAATTTAAAGAATGTGAATTGTTCACTTATAACACTCTAAAAGGCATTGCCCTCTAGTAAAATAAAAATTATACACTTACTGGAAGTAATATTCTTTAGGTCTCTTTTCCAGCCTGACCTTACCAATGTTTTCCTTATAGTTTTTGTAATAAATAAAATAGTTGGCATTTTTTTTTACCTTTCTATTGTTTTCAGGAGTTTTATTAATTTGGCATCTACACTTAAGCATGAATGATGTAATCTGTGTTAAGTATCCAGGTATGTGTTTTATTAGCTCTATCTGTATGATGAAACCAAAGAGTTAAGAGAACATAAAGACATATCTGGTAACATTTAATATGATGAGGTTTGTTTGTTTGTCTTGTTATATATATATATATATATATATATATATATATATATATATATATATATATATATTTTTTTTTTTTTTTTTTTAACTAATCTTAATTAGTAAATTAGTTAGCACTAACAAACCATGAACTTCAGCATTAATACACCATAAGTAATTAACTCTTGTACTGATTGTTTTGTTTACTGTTCATAACTATCGATGACTGTTTATTATTCCTTTTACTTAAGTATTTTCACACACACACACAAAAAAAATGCAGTAAAATGACGATGAAAATTGGCTGAAGGGTGGGTGCCAAAATTTATGCTCACAGTTCAGTTAATTATTAATATTTAGTAAGGCACTGTATATACATTCATGCAATTATACAATCAGCCAATCATGTGGCAGCAGTGCAATGTATACAATTATGCAGATACAAGTCAAGAGCTTCAGATAATATTCACATCATACATCAAAAAGGGTAAAAATGTGATCTTGTTGGCTTTGACCATGGCATGGTTGATGGTGCCAGACGAGCTGGTCTGAGGATTTCAGGAACTGACGATCTTCACACAACAGTCTCTAGAGTTTGCACAGAAGTGAGCATCTGCTCTGTGGGAGGAAACACCTTGATGTTGATGATGAGAGAGGTCAGAGGAGAAAGGCCAGACTGGCACGAGCTGACACAAACACTGGCTATGGTAACTCATGTAAATCAGTAGATATGAGGTTTCAAATAATAAAGGATGTATACTGAGTAATTCTACAACTGGATAATATTTGCCTTATTGGCGTTTTTCCTCAGAGAACATCTTTTCAGGGCTGAAAATATTATGATTGGTTATGTAAGACGACCATTGAAAACAAAAAATGAGACAGGATTTGACATGAACTCACTGACGCTGAAGCTCTCCTCCTCGGCGTGTGCCAGAGCGGACGTGTGCTCATATCCTCTGTGTCAGTGAGTGATGAAATAAAACATGCACCTGTCAGGAGAGCTCTGAAGCTCGGCAAACAGAAATGAACCCAATATTTCTAGCCCAAAACTATGCACATGCAGCATATTCAGGTACTTTATGATGCCATTTAAGACTTGCTGACGCATTTCTGAAAAGCTGTGGAGAATGAGGACACAACACTGGGTTGACAGAAAGTTCACTCGGCAGTTTAATAGCTCTGATCCTGTTCTCCGACAAGAAACAGAAAAGTAGACTCTAGGGAATTATAAACGCAGCAAAAAATGAAACATCCCTTTTACAGGAGACTGTATTTTAAAGATCATTTTGTAAAATCCAAATAAGCTTTACAGATCTGTATTGGAAAGGGTTTAAACGATGTTTTTCATGCTCGTTCGATGAACCATACACAATTATTGCACATGCACCTGGAAGAAACAGTCCTTAAGACACAGTGTACAGGTGGTAGGCGATTAAGGTCACAGTTACAATAACTTAGGACACTAAAGAGACCTTTGTACTGACTCTGAAAAACACCAGAAGAAAGATGTCTAGGGTTCCTGCTCACCTGCGTGAACATGCCATGGACCTGCTGCAGGGAGACATGAGGATTGCAGATGTGTTCAGAGCAATAAACTGCAATGACTGTAATGTAAGACGTCTAAGACGGTGCTACAGGGAGACAGGAAGGACAGCTGATCGTCCTCGCAGTGGAAAATTACATGTAACCGTGTGTCCCCCCGGACATGATGGAGAACTTGTAAATGCCTTGGTGGAAGAGTGGAGTAACAGCTCACAGCAAGAACTGACCAATCTGCTGCAGTCCATGAGGATTAGATGCACTGTAGTACTTAAAGAAGCTGGAGGCTACCACATACTGACTGTTACCATTAATATTGCCCCCCCCCAACCTTATTCATGGACTCATTATTCCATTTTTGTTCGTCAAATGTTGTTCAGTTAATATCTCAGTTGTTGAATCTATTTATGTTCATACAAATATTTACATGTGAAGAAATTTGCTGGAAATAAAAGCAGTCGAATGTGAGAGGACGTTTCTCTTTTTTGCTGGGTTTACATGGGGGTCATAAAACACTTACAAAACTTAAACCTGGGACACACTTAAATAGCCTGGCTGTCAAGTCTAGCCTTAGACCTCGCCTGTATGTAGGAAAGGAAACTCATATATAACATGGGACATGATTTTTATATGAAGTCACATGACATTATGATGAGACATCTTCTTGTAACCCAACAGGTTCCTGTGTAAACATTTAGTCATACAGTTAACACAGAGGAATGAATTCAACACAGTCTAACCAGCTATGACTGAAGAGCTATACTTAGATTATTCTTATTATCTGGGATACTCTAGTCTTCTCAGAGCTTTGGTGTTAAATGTATGGCATTCTGAGCAGGATCATTGTGTTCACAGGTATTTATTTTAATATTACCATGCATTAAAGGCACTGTTAAAAAGTGTTTTATAGTTTTAGATTTTATGCATGTTGTGCAGGACGGTACAGGTTGATACAGAAAAACAACAGGGCCTACTGTTCAGTAAGACAAAGAATTAATCTAACTCAATACACACTTAGAATATAACTTGATTAACAAGTGTACTATGGATTTAGATAATGCTTCTAACTAATAATTCTAACTGTTGGTTCTACATATTAGGTTATACTTTATTAACCATATACAAACATTAGTAAACTTTGTAGTTACACACATTGATTACACTTTATATTCTATAAATGTAGCTTATCAGAATATAGATCAAATACATACTGTAGGTATATGACACATAGAATGTCACTAATCCCCCTGTCCAAACAAAACTTCATCAAGAAGCTACAAAGTGCATTATGGGTGTTTGGCATCCACTAGACTAGTTCCACATGATTCTTTTGTACATTTACATTTACAGCATTTGGCAGACACTCTTATCCACCTTTATCTCATTTATACAACTGAGCAATTGAGGATTAAGGGCCTTGTTCAAGGGTCCAGCAGTGGCAGCTTGGCAGTGCTGGGATTTGAACTCACAACCTTCCAATCCAATGTCTTAACCACTGAGCTACCACTTCCCTGCATAGTAAGCGCCTGCATAGAACTTGGAAGAATTGTTTGGCTCCCCCAAACAAACCTACATATACAACCATATAGGGAACCAAATGGACCTTATTTTCTAAGAGTGTACTTTTCCAACATTGTTGGCACCCATGAAAGAAGTACAGCTGCTCATAACCTGTAGTGGATGGAGACCTGTCCTACACACCTAAACAAGGTTTCCTCAAGGGTTCTTTGGATGGTTTGATTAGTAAAAGGTGTTTTACATTCAGCGGCACTGTGGTGAAGCAGGTAGCACCAGTGTCCCTATTTGATCCTGAGCTCAGATTATTCTGTGTGGATTTTCTGCCCATGTCTGCATTGGTTCTCCAGGTTTTCCAAAAACATAGGTTGGTGTATTACTGATGCTAAATTGTCCCTTGGTGAGAGTGTATGTGTGAATGGTGCCTTGTGCAGGACTGGCATCAAACCAAAGTTGTTTTTTTTCAAGCCCTCACGCCTAGTGTTTGCAGGGTAAGCTCTGAATTCACCAAAACCTTGAGCAGGATAAACTGGGTTCTGAAGATGAAGGAATAAATGAACAAATGATATAAATTGTGCTGCTTTTGAAAAGTAAACTCTCAGTTGCAGGGTTCTGCATAAAACCTTTAAGGGTTCTGATGACCTGAAGAATCTCAAGAGTGTAAAATATTGATGGAAGAATCTAGAAAACTGACCAGAGGTGCCTCAAATTGTTTTCCAAAAGCAAGCTAGCATTTGTTTGTTTGTTTGTTTTAACCAATTACGAAGTTGAGATTTACATAGTATGGAAGTATAAAGAAGTTATATCCCTACCGAATCCCTGCCTGATCTACCTAATGCTAGTAAGATGCTTTGGATGTTTTACAAATGATAAATATCTGCAGGAAAACCCCAAACAATTGCCAAACGGTTTCAAATTGACACAGCATTATTTCAAGGATTGTTGAGAACGATAAAGGAGATCCTAATTGTGTTCTACCAAAGAGATATGAGGGTGTTGCACTGCCCTACAATCCAGCCATTGTTCTTTAAAAGCCAATGCAGTTGATGGAAGCTTGTGAGATAAACTTGTACAGCCACTTCAAAGTTAAGCACACTGGCCTTCAAAGACACAGTTCCAGGCAGAACTATAGATGCATATCTTCACCTTCCTTAAGACTGGCTCAGTGGAAAAGACCTGCAGAGTCTCCTTGCTGTAGATTGAAGTCTGTCCAAAAAGTCAGGCCTGTCTCTGATGATTAGATGCAAACAATTTAAACGTGGAGTTTGGCAGTAACCTGGTCAGCCAAACATTTTTGAACACTCTGTATTAAGATCTTTGGTTAAACTTCAAGAAATGGGTTCATGTCATATTGAAATTTTTTACCTGAAAATCTACCTCTAAAAGGGCAATCCAGATCACTAATTAGACACTTGTAGTACACAACATACAATATTTACAATTGATAATATTACTGTCTTATATGAGCGTTAAGGCAAACCTCCTCTTTCAGTATCTACGTCATCAAACACTCACATTTAATAAAGCACTCATTGTTTAAGAGTCCCGTTAGGATCTGAGAGTGGACTGCAGAACAGAGACAGGTATGCTCCAAGTGCAGAGTTTATTAGATGTGGAGCACAAAATGTAATTAAATAACACAAAAGTACAGAGGGTGAACAAGATGGCAAAGAAATCAGAAGGAGCAGGCTTAAAATCACAATAATAACAAATATGGTCCAAAGTCCAAGATATACAACCATGAACAACTGGCTCAAACATGAAGAACAAGCAACAAAAGCAAGACTCCAGAAAATGATTGAGGAAATATGGAGTCTTTATAGTGTCTCTGAATGAGGACCTGATTGGTTAGTGCAGTGAGATATGAGATATGGGGCGGCTGTGGATCAGGTGGTAGAGTGGGTTGTCCACTAACTGTAGGGTTGGTGGTTCGATTCCCGGCCCACGTGACTCTATATGCCGAAGTGTCATTGGGCAAGACACTGAACCCCAAGTTGCTCCGGATGGCAAGTTAGCACCTTGTATGGCAGCTCTGCTACCATTGGCGTGTGAGTGTGTGTATGAATGCGTGAATGAGACACAGTGTAAAGCGCTTTAGATAAATAAGTGCGCCATTTACCATTTAGATATGTGAAATGGAAGTGGATGAATATTCCAGTGATGGGGACCACTTGTAGTGTTGAATGGAATCATCATGTAAGTTCAGCATCTACCAACAACACTGCCAATGTTTGTCTTGATTTAAATGACCTGCAGTAACCTGCAGTCATTACAGTCAATGGTGTATAAAGTCCCTGACCAACGGTCCAAATGAACCAAACTACAGCAGCATGGTTTTTTTTCTTCTTCTTCTTTTTGCCTGGGAAATTGTGAAGAGTGCATTGAGGACTTGGACTTCTTCGCTGCTTCTTTTGAGACCCTCCATGGCTGGCAGTGGTTCCAGAATGGGAATGAAAAGCTCCTTCTGCCTTTTGCACACAGCCATTGAGAGGCTCATCTCTCTCTATTTTGTTTTATGAAAAGGCAATGTATTTAACTGACAGCGGGAGCCGGTTTGTATTCTGCCACATTCTTGTATATGCTTATTATTTTTTTAAATCCAGAACTGGGTTATGAACCAGCGTATCTGACTAAATAACATAAATAGGTTCGACACAATAAAAAGACAAGTCAGACCAAGTCACAAAGCAAAAGCATTGAGAAATGAAAGGAGGCTCTATTTTGTGAATGATTTCATCTCACTTTTGATTGCCCGAGCTGTAAATAGAGTCCATGAAGCACTATGTCACTAATCCTGAACAAAATGGAGGTCATTAAACAGTGATTAATCTCCATGCTGTAATTTTCACATAATTCATCACAGCTGATCTCACAAACAATTTCCTTCTAATCAGTTTATTTCTTCTTTTTTACACTCTTCAGAAACCTGATGTTTTCCGATGCTCTGTATATGGAACGAAAGACAGTATGGGTTGCACGACAAGCACTGGTCATGCCCTGTCATCTCAGGTGAACCCACAGTCCTTCTGTGAATGGTTCTCCTGGTATTAAGTCTAAAAGCTTTCCTAAATACTGAAATTTAATTGATTTAAATATTTTGTAATCCATGTTACACTGTAGATTACACGTGCATAGGCTTTACTACTCAAAAACAGAAATGGCACATGGCCAATTAAAATTGAACACCTAATAAAACTTTTTAATATGTGTGTGAGGTTTTGCTGGCTCAAGCACATTTGTGTGCCAAATTGTCATATAAATAAAGAGGTAACAATTAAAAAAAAAAAAAAAAAAAAAAAACTCAACAACTGTCAATAGGTAGTAAAAATTGCAGGGTAGGACTCACACTTTCCATTAAAACATAATTCTTCAAACAAAGGTCCTTCATCAGTTGTGCAAGCAAACTGTTTCAGATGATGTAAAACATGAAAATAGTTGTTTCTTAAAATAATTAATGTTGATCTACTGTAATAGTTCTACCATTTCATCATGAATGCTGATATTTTAGTGCAAATTTTGGTAGTAAAGACTGGTCCATGAGTAACTCTTTCAACCTTAAACAAATCGTATATCCAAATCGATACATAAATGGTTTTGAGACCAAAACAATACAAAACAAACCAATGTTTTGCCATACCAGTCCACATGGTGTCACAGATTCTGCGCTTGCATCCTGGCTCCCATGGTAACATGAACCATGTGCTTATGTTTTGGCCTGTCTCTGCCCTCTGTACTGTCAATTATTTCTTCCATGATTGTGCTACTCATTTATTTTTTTATGTCTACTTATACCTTGAGTGTTTCTATGCTTTGTTTTACACACCTTTGTACTATAAAGTCTGAGCCGTGGTTTCCTGTTTCCACATCCTGGTTTTGACAATTCACTTGTTTCCCTTGTTTATTGATAATGTATTATCTCTGAGTTTAGGCATTTAGGCATTTTCATCCTGTTTCTACTCACCACATTATACGCATTGTCAGTAGTCCAATATCCCTTCACAGGTGTTCTAAATAATATGTTGGAAAGTATGGGAAGAGGTTTAACTCGCTTATTCTTCTTAGGGGTACCAAAACTTAAAAGCAGGCAAAACTGCACCGCTTAGGGAAACGTCTTATGGTCTTATGTTAATAATACTATCCCGCTAGTCCCCGGGTCAGACATCTGTGAGACTTGTTCTTCAGATGTCCTTCAGATGTTCATGTGGGTGTCCTCTGGATTCTCTGGTTTCCTCCCACATGTTCAGTAAGTGGATTGGCTATTCAGTTGTGAATGTGTGTGAATGTGGCCATGATAAAGCACTTACTGAAAATGAATAAATAACTGATAAATGAGTTACCGACTTTAATTACCAAAGTTAATTTGTGTTCATTTTGCCAATATCTAGCATGATGCTAACTTTATAAGGCAATTTAAGGACCAAGTCAAGCAATATGAATGATAGTGTAGCAGTGAAAATAGCTATAACACACTTCACAAATGCTCACGAGCTGTTTCCAATCACCTGAACTCCTTGTACCCTTGAGGTGTTATGAAATTGGATGACCTCCGGGGTCTCTATCACTCACTCCCATCTTCTTCCACTATTACCCTCTTGTCTTTCTCTTCACCCCCCCCCTACTCTCTGTCTGAAAGAGGACACTCTCATCCGCTCTGCACTTAGCCACATGCCATTCAGACTGGCATGCTAATTGAAACCAGCATGATTCTTCAGTTTCATATCCCAACAGAGACCGAGAACACACTGTATGGTGGTAACCATCATGGCATATATATATATATATATATATATATATATATATATATATATATATATATATATATATATATATATATATATACACCCACACACATATATAAAGTCTAACAAATTAAGTCTAGCTTTGTGTGACAGAGAGTGGGAATAAACACACCATATTGCCAGAATTTTAGTTCTTTTAATGGACTGATTATTTGTTTGAATTCAGCTCAAGTCCTGCTTTACCGGTCCAAACTGAAAATTTCCATTTTAACATCCAAGAATAGTTATTACTCAGCACTACAGTAATGCAGCGAATATTACAAGAGCAAAGCAGATAATGTCAGTGCTTAAAGCTACAATCAGGCAGACAACAGCAAGGTCGGTAATAACAAAAATAATAATGTTGCCTCAGACATAATCACAAGATCACGAATACATATCCCTTCATAGCAGGTATGTAGCAGTGATCCAGAGAAGCAGATGCTCCAGACCAGCAGGTTTTGACAAGCTTAATCTTTCTCAGGAGTATGTTATTGCACTCCTGAATAAGCCACATCCTGTAGATGTAATGAAAAGAAAATATAACATAAACGTTCCCATTTTAGGGGTCAGAGGCTCTTCTTGGCTTTCTAAAGCACGTACGTGCTCTCCTGCTGGGACGCATAAGGATTAAGGTAGAGAATAAAAAAATTCGGAAAGGCTTTTGTTTTTGACAAGCGTCTTACCCACTGTATAAAAATTCACATCAACCTCCCTGAACTAGAAAATACAAGCAGGCTATGTTTGTAGTCATGTATGATTTGTCTTCAAATCCACTTGTCTCGCGTCACTGACTTGCAACGAAGCTTACCTCTGCCTGTTAATTTATCTTCATTGCCCAAAAGAACGCACTTCCCTGAATTTCCAAACTGCTCTTGTTAAAATAACCTTTGCGTTTGGTTAAAAAAAAGAAGAAAATGCTGAGTCTGCAACATTAGGGGCCTTCCACTTTTCTCTAAGAGGAAACTAGGCTAACAGTTTTATCTTGGGGCCAAATACCAAGATCTGCATTTCGAAACTATTAAAAATGACATCGTGAATGTCTTTTTGTTCAGTCATTTTTGCTCCGTTTCGGGTCTTAACTCCAAAACCAGGACACGTAAAAAAAAAGTCAGTTTGGGTCTTAATGTTCATTTTCCATATGTTAAATTATTTATATATGAATGTAAATAGTTACATTAGTTAAATCTTAGCTAGTACATAAATCTTTAGCCTAGTGAACACTATTTTACAGCTAAACTTTGTTTTTTTTTTACTAATACGGCTTTTGTTATATTATTCATTGTAATTGTCTTCCAGCACTGGAAGAACGTTTCTCTTCTTTTAGGAAATGATTGTTCGAAGAACTATCTTCCAACGCAAGACAATTGTAGACTAATCAAATAAAACACAATAAAACACAATGGGGTGCGTTGTTATCGGAAAATAATCAGTGATCGTTTGGTGTGATGAAGCAGAGTTAATGCTACCACTGAAGCCGGAGCTAATAATTTTCCAATAAAAGCACATCCACTTCCCGAAGTGTTTCAGTCCTTCTAGAGCACAGCGATCTGCCAACATTAATTAAAGAATGAATGAACGGCGTTACTTTTTGTTCATTTCTAGGTGCGTTAACATTGTCGAACGTCTGAAACTAAAAAAAATTCCTGTTATCACTTTCCATATTGTGTTAACACGGGTAGAGATTTGTGCCCTACAATGGACACCATCGTTTTCATCTACAACACTTTCACACACACGTGAAACATCTTAAATTTTTTTTTCCCCCTCGAATAACTAGATTCATTTCTATCACTTCAGAAACACACAGAACTGTCAACGATGGAGAAACGATGGGAATTCTTTCCAGAGTCTGTTGCTTGAATACCTTAGCAACCCTCAAACATGCCACGAAAAAACATGCCTCTCAATGTTTTTCTCTCTCTCTACAGGATCATCTACAGGTCAGGTGAAAGTGCTAATATCGTAGAAATCCTATGGAAGCTTGATTCCAAGGAAAATAGACAATTCTGTGAACACAGCATGATTGTATTCAGAGTTCAGATAGTTCACACCTGCTATAGATGCCTGCAGTTTTTCAGGGTAGATCCCTCATCAAAGATATCCATTTATCCATCCATCCATTTTCTGTACCGCTTACCTTTACGGGGTCAAGGGGAACCTGGAGCCTATCCCAGGGGCGTGGAGCACAAGGCAGGGGTGCAAATCCATCGCAGGGCACAATCACACACCCATTCATACACTACAGACACGTTTTTGGACATGCCAAGCATGTGTATCCGTCCCCCAGGTGTGTATTATAGAATATAAAGTGTAATCAATGGTGTAACTACAAAGTTTACTAATATTTGTATATGGTTAATAAAGTATGATCTAATATGTATAACCAACAGTTAGAATTATTAGTTAGAAGCATTATCTAAATCCATAGTACACTTGTTAATCAAGTTATATATATATAGTATAAGTGCGTATTGAGTTAGATGAATTCTGTGTCTTACTGAACAGTAGGCCCTGTTGGGTTTTTTTTGGGTGTCAGCCCGTACCGTTCTGCACAGCAGGCACAAAATCTAAAACTATAAAACACTTTCTAACATGTGACATTCTAAGTGTGTAAATTAAGAACCTTGTGTTTTGTCTAGCAGCTTCACTCTATGGCAATAAATTAGCAGTTAGACACTCACCAGCACTGGGTTTCTAACCAAAGCCCTTTAAGCTCGCAAATCAGTGTCAAAATAACAGATAAGACTTCCAGAAGGCAGGGTAACAGGCCGAGACTATAGGGTGAATTAAGGGCCGCATGTGTTTGTATCATTTAGACGTTCTACAGACTGTCTCACTTTATTGTTTCAATAAAGTTTATTTACTTTTTGATATCTACTAACCCTCTCTCTCTGAAGTTTTTTGTTAGGCTGAAAATATTGTTCGCCACGACAGTGTCTGGGGAGAACATGCAAACTCCAGTGGGAATCGAACCCTCAACCCTGGAGGTGTGAGGCAAATGCGCTAAGGGTCAGAGCACATCCCTGTGTGAGGGACCTGTGATTTGAATTATAGCCAGAACCACTGTCAGACCTTCTGATCTGATATTTGAGTTTGTTTTGATTATATTTGAGATCAGGATGTACTGTATAGTTGTATTGACGCAAAAGGAGACGCCATCATGTGAATAAATGAGATCTCTGATCATTAATCAGACTGCATGCATGCTGGCTTGAACATAGTTAAATTTTTTGGTTTTATTGGTTATCCAAACAGCAACATCAGGTTGATGAAGCACTTAAGGAAATAGGGCTCTGGAGGAAACGCTCGGTCCTTTCTGCCTTTCATTCCTCCCCTGGGAAAGCTCTTTTCGAGAGGCTGAAGCATGGCAGGAAATCCTCACACACTGCCACCCGCTCCCATACTCGCCCTTTCCAGTCATCTGTTTATTCAGTCTCTTTCACCAAACATTGATTCTGTATTGTCAGTTCCCTTTTCCAGTATGTAGCAGCCATGCTGCAATCTCCAAAGTACATCTAATATCCCACAGACCTGTTCCGGGGTGAATATCAAAGGCAAATCCAGGCATTTGAACATTTTTATGTGTTACTTGGTAGCTCTTGGTATTTTGCCAGTCTTCTGAGAATATGGTATTTCTGGTACATTCGACTGCCTCACTGAAAGCGGGATAAAACCATGAAGGGATTAATGGTTCTCTTATCTTAGTGGTTTAACCATGCCAGAGTTCCAGACGCAGCATGCCCTTTGAAGGGAATATGCAAAGGCTGCCTTTGTGAGGCAGGCTTAAAGGGAACATGTCCTCGTTCCTAGTCAATCAGACGTGAACACAAGTGCCCATAGTTTTCTCCATGATGAACAGGATGGGGTGGAATGACTGAGATAACGATTCAGGAAGTAGATCTGTGCGCCATTATCCACTGTGTGCATCTGATAAACTTTTTCAAAATCAACAAAGTTCTAAAGATGTAGGATATGCAGCAGAGAAAATAATGGATGGGATTGACTCTATGTGGACTCAAAATGGTTCATTTTGAGTCCAAATATCTTATTAACACCAGAATCTTCCTAAAAAATAAACAGTGCTATGCATATACAGCTGCTAAACTGGAGACGTAACACAGTGCCACTATCTATGTACTATGTATATGTATCTATACACTATGTATATGTATCTACATTGTATAGCGCTACAAATACCCATGTGTGTATCTGTATTTGGTTTAAAATCCAAAGTGGCTTAAATCGGAAACATTGGGAGGGGAAGACAAGATTTTGAAATGTCGGTATGGTGTGAATTCTCTGACAGTTCCCCAACATCAGCTACATCAATCGAGTTCATAATTGGTCTTAAAGTTCCGTCATTTTAATCACCTAACAATACTTAAATCTTTATACGTCTTCTTGAATCTTCCCATATTCGCCTTTTTATTTGACCACAGTAGAGTCATCAATCTGATATTTTCATACTGGTTGCCCTTCCTCTCACTGCTTAAACAGGAAGAGGAGCAAATGAGTAAGGCGTCTTCATGGGTGTGGGGGGATCAGGAGGAGCTGTCTTCCTTTCACTGTGAATGACGTGTAACTGCCCTTTCCTTTCCAATCCACAGATCGGCAGACATTCACAAAGAGAAAGCCTCGGCTGAGTTCTGATGTCACTTGATGGGGACAGAGTTTAGTTAGAAAATGACAGGAAACAGGAGCAAGGCAGGAAAGGACTTCTTTGCTTTGTTTGGGTTATTTCATGGAGTCTGAGCCTAAAGTGAATCATGGCACAGCAGTCAGAAATACAGTCTAACTGACAGTGTTGTGGACAGGGACAGGGATTGAGTGTACACTGTAACTAATAGATAGTTTGTAATCAGGGTAAGCCAAGGACCTATATATATATATATATATATATATATATATATATATATATATATATATATATATATATATATATATATATATATATATATACAGTACAGCATGCATATGACTAATTATCATTCCAATCTATATATTCTTCCACACATTACGAGTGGCAAATATGTGTTTATTCTAAATATATCTTAAGTATACTGTATTAGTGATATATTATACAGTTGAATACATTTAATGGTAATACATAGTCATTCTGTTTTTAATTTTGGTTAGTTTCATTAGCATCTATAAAAAAAAAAAAAATCTATAAATCTATGACTTTCATAACTACACACCTTTCCTTTTAGTTTCTCTGTAGTTACTGAATAATTTACAGCAGGTACTGAACAATGCAATATGATTTAATGATTAAAAATAAATATCTGAACATTAAGCTTGAAGGTTAAGGGGTTAAAGCATTTTCTCAGCCTAGTATACAAGGAGTTGAGGAAAATGAATCACAGGAGGCCCAAGAAACATTTCATTTCCTTTGCAACTGCCACAGTAATCATCTGAGTGATGCATGAGACCGTAAACTCAGACTGTAAACTATTATTCTTTCTCCATGGGCATTTTTTTTTTTTTTTTTTGGTAAACCTCATAGGCTTATAAGATTCCTATGGCATTGCTACGAACTTTGTTATTCATACAGAGTTGCATTGCTGATTCTTCTCCTTATGAGATGACTAAGCTGAGCTGGACACAAGCATGTGCACAGAGTATTGGAACGTTTTGAACAGCAGCTACACGTGAGTCAGAGAGTCTGCCCCCTATTGGTAGTTAACAAAATCGGAAATTCATTGAAGGCCAATGTAAAATAAGGTGCACTGCTCAAGATAGAGACAGGTTAGAGATTGCACATTTTTTAACATTTAAAAAAGGCTTGTGGCAATATAGTGTGGTTTTTTTTTTGTTAGCATGTAGTAAAGGGGTAGTAGATTTATAATTAAGTAATAAAGATAAGATATGCTACTAGTCACAATATTGAATTGGAGGGCAAAATAAAATTCAACTACCGATCAGAAACTGTGTTTCTATTAAAAATCCATGGTGGTTTAGCTTTATAGAATGGAGTCTGGTCATGGGCATCATGCCATGTCTCTTCCAAATTAGCAAGTTGGGTATAAAGCTGTGTTGAGCATTAGCGAGCACTTTTGTTCTAACCATACTTCATTTACCCCTGCTAAAAAAAAGAAGAAAAAAACAATAACTACTGAACCCCTCATATAATTTGTAATGGTTTTCAAGGCTAGAATGGGAATCTTAGTTTAAATGGAAACGGTAATGGTGCCTGTGGGTCTCTATTGGTAATTAGTTGCCTTCTTTTGGCAGCATGTTATGTCTAGCGGATGCCATTAAGGACGAATAATGGTAATGGTTGTAATTGTTAGCTGATGGTTTGCGATGGTGTTTGTAGTGGAAACCATTCCAATTTCTGTGATGGTTTCTATTGTTGTTGGGTTTTTTTTTTGGTTTTCTGCAGGGACAGTTCTGTTGTTGTCCCTTTGTGTAATATGTATTGGGGATTGGGCAGTGATTAGTCTACTTCCAGTTTCTCATCCAAAGGTATTTTGAAAAATCAATAATCGAGAAAGTAATACTTCATTCATGTTTATGACACCTGCAACTATATTTCAATCCATTTTAATGCCTTGTTATTGATGTGTCAGGGAGCCAGGGTTTAATAAATTAGCCCCAATGAACATGAAATCTAGTAGGCATTTCACCCAGTGTAATCACTTGGCACAATTTCACTCATAGGCTGCATGAATCTACAGTCTGGGTTAGAAAGAAATCAGCCCCAGCCACAACCTTATCTCATTATTCGTATTATTACTTTTGTAAACATTGGTGGACTGCTGTTCTTGGTTCAACAAAAGTCAGAAATAATCCACTTGAAGACATTTATTTACAGCAAATAAGACAATGCCAGAAATTTGATGTATTTATTCTTGGAAAAAGAAGGAAGGCTTAGCCCTGCTAGCCCAATTATACCAGCTGGTCCTGCTAATATTTAAGCTCATAATCCCAAATATTTGACAAAAAGAATTCCTAACACAACATCTCAGAAACTTTTCACTTCCGTGCAAAGTTCTGGTTCCATCTGGATTTAATATTTTCATTACAATGCATGTGCGGAGCATCAAATCAAATATTTCAGTAACTGATCTAATTGAAGTGGGATGACTGCAGTGTACTGAGGTCCAGTAACACCTTTAATGTCTTACATGTTGCTCTGAATTACACACACAGCTCATCGGGCTGCCTATGAGAACAAGGTCGAGAAGTGTTTAAAAAGAAAAGAAAAAACCCCTTTTCTATTTATTCTCTAACAAATTTGACAATAATGACAGTAATGCCAATGGAAATTCATTTTGTGATCATCAAACAGTCAGGCATCCATTCCAGTTAAACTATTCCAAAGCCTTCTCTTCTCTATCTTACAAAGCCTTCTATAATAGGATTTCTTATGTACAGTATAAAACATGTGACTTGCATGCTGTTGCTATATGTGTACACAAAGTAATGAAATAATGACATGGGAATGAATGTCCTCTTGGTAATGATGCCTTACTAGTGATTTACTTATATTAATATACAGTAAGGACAACTTTTTTAAACCTACCTTATTGTAATCATTTAGGCAATTAAGCCAGACCAGCTATGAACTACAGTTGCTCTACATTCTATTCTAAGTTACTTTGGTTCAAACAGTGTAATTATCAGCCCGAATCGAAAAAACAACTGAACCCTGGATTTATATATGCCCTACCTCTGGATGGAACTCTCATCAACTGGAGGCTAAAGCCTGGACATTGATTAGGGTGGTACCGCTTGAAGTACCATGGAAATGGTTTTGGACCTCAATTCCACATGGACATTCTCGCTGTGGTTGCTGGGACTACGATTGCTACTTTGGCCCTGGGACTGCAATTACTGCATACAGTTTTGCACTCAGGTCTCCTTTAGTGAACAGTGGACTAGTTCGACAAAGTAGACTTCATATAAAACCATAATGAACTTTCTTTTACTCTCACACTATCCGTTTTTACCCAGATGAGGACGGGTTCCCTTCTGAGTCTGGTTCCTCTCAAGGTTTCTTCCTCATATCATCTTCGGGAGTTTTTCCCTCACCACCGTCACCACCGGCTCGCTCAATAGGGATAAATCCACACACTTAAAATCTCTATCCCGTGTTTATATGTTTCTGTAAAGCTGCTTTGAGACAATGTCCATTGTTAAAGGTGCTATACAAATTAAATTGAATTGAATTGAATTGAATACTTTCATTCAATCTTTCATCTTTCGGTAAGCACTTTTTTCCTGGTCAGGGACATGGTGAATCTGGAGCCTATCCCAGGAACACTGGGAGCATGGTAGGAATACACCTGGATGGGATGCCAGCTCATTGCAGAGCACCTAGATCATTTACACCTAAGGGTAATTTAGTGCAGCCAATCCACTTACTGGAATACTTTTGGGAAGTAGGAGGAAACATGAGAACCTGGAAGAAACCCATGCAAACACAAGGAGAACATGTGAAACTTCACACCTGGCTGAGTATTTGTATTATTTTCCATCATATAACTTTGCCTGCAAAACTAGGAGGCATTCTCTAGGGCTGTAGGTTGCTGACTAGTATTGAGCATTACTGATGAGTGGGGAAAAATACAACTTTTTACAAATTTGATTGTGTTTAACACAAAAACAGGTCATTTAACTCATGTAGGTTACATGTGCATGGGGCTGTGGTTTATTTGCCTCATGTAGCTCCTATTGTTAAGTACAAGCATCCCCAAATGAATCCAGTGGTGCTAATATGTAGTCCGAGTAAAATTAGAAGTGCCGATATTGTCAGACAAGGTTAAATTACAACAAAAACACAATGAGTCATGTATTTTCTGTGGCTGAATCTATCGTTGGGGAAACACATGGAGAATGTAGTAATGTAATGCATATTATGTTATACCTAGTATACAGAAGAAAATATACATCTTTTTTAAATTGACCGTGTAAACTATTTTCCCAGCTCGGCACACATTTGTCTACAGGCAGTTCCTCTTAATAGGACCACTAATTCTACAGTATGTGCCATAAATATCAGCGAACTAGAGCAAGCCTTTGCATCATTGCACAGATTATTAGAAAATACACTCACTCTGATTCTTATGTAAACATGTTCATCATTAGCTCTTTATTTTGTTAAGAGTTTCTGCTGGGATCCATATTTAGCTAACTGTAGTGCAGCCTTGCAGTGAAGTGAAGACCTACAGCACATTACACTCCTTACTGAAGCACTCACTAAGCTCTGAGTCAATAAACAGCGCGCACCGCTGACCCTCTAACAGCCAGTTTGGGGAATGGAGAGACGTCACAGACGCACATGGTGTGATCCGCGAAAGGACTCAAACGCACGGCACACTGGCTCAGTCACACCAGCTGAAAACATGGGAGTCGTGTTTATTTTCACTCGACAGGAGAGGAAGAGGGAGAGGTCAGCGCTGTAGTTCACTGCCACGCAACACACCAGATGTTTGCACTTCAAGCTCCAAGCTCTGGAACTGCAGTGAGGGGACCCTCTACTAATAGGTCGCTAATAGCCCAAGTGTTTAGGGGAACTCATCACGGTACTTGCTGATAAAGTCCAACTGGATCGTTCTGCACTTCCTGTTTGCATGTGCTCCGACAGAGATCAGTTGCTGCTCGGTTCATGATTACGACATTGCCCTTCTTTCATGTCTTTTTTTTATTTGGCTCGCTGTTTGATCTGCAGATGAGGAACGACTGGCTTGTCTTCTTTCTTTCTCTCCATTTGCGTGCATGTAATTGCTTTAATTCATTCACGATCTGATCATCCTGTCGTGAGATGCACTCCATTTTTTATTTTTTTGCCTGACGTTATTACAAAACACATGCTACGAACGGGACAGAAAAGTTTTCCGACAACAAGCCAGTCTCTCTCTTTATTCACGTCATTGATACGAATGATGTTTTTTTGCCCCTCCATCCTAACAAACAATCCATCGGTCAATCAAACCATCAATAAACTTCCCGTTCAAAATGTCTGGGAATGTTTATTTAGCCGCAATATGTTCTATTTCCTCCATCCACAAGCACCAAAATAACATAATTATCTGGCAGACGGCAAGTTTCAAATGAACGGATGCTTAATTCGTACACGCTGGTGAGCAGCCAAGCCCGGAGTTTCATTGAGCACTCTGTAAACGTAAGAAAACCACCAGAAACAATCCATAACCATTCATGGTGGCTGGTCAACATCACACTGTTCAATTAGCCCGTCAGTACAAGTGGAAAACATGCTCGTTTCGACAGCCAGAGCTACGCAGACAGCTGCAGCCTCAATCTGGAGTTTGAGAGCAATGAGGCCATCTTGCGTGTCTCCACCTCGAGTGTGAACACTAGCGGAGACGTGGCTCCTGTGTTTCGCGTGTGTTCCACTGAGACGGATGTTCTAACCTCTGTTTCGCCTCAGCGTTTAGCAGCTCGCCTACTCGAGGAGCGTGTAATTGCTATAATTCCTTCACTCACTGTGATGCAGGACTGATTTAGCCCTAACGTACAATGCTTGGGCTAGATGTTGCGCTCAGTTCCAGGCATCAGGAACAGATCGCAGTGTGACTTTGCAAAAAAAAAAAAAAAAAAAAAACATCATCTACGCAAAAGCAAGCCTTGTATGAGAACAGCTGCGAAGGGCAGGCCTACCTTCTCGGCGGCCGTGCACGCGTAAACATTTACATATTTTTTCTGTACGAAAACACAGCTAGGAAAATAAACAGTACAATTACACTTCACAGAGCATTGCGTCTGGGCTCCGGTGCAGATTCATCCCAGTTGCACGTGTGACAAGCAGGGGAAAGGGAGGGCAGTCTGTCTGGGTCTGGTCCTGCAAGGCGTTCACCGCCTCGACCACCAAACAGCAGGTGTCTAAACACAATTGTCTGTGTAATCAAACTTAACATGTTGTCCTGGCACTGAAATGGCGCCTAAAAATGGCGCCACTGAGCTACCCAGTAAACTGGTGCATTTCAAAATTTGAACATTTCTACAGCAACACTGAACATTCCTGAAAATTTCAGAAAGCAGTTTTTTTTTTCGAGGTTCGTGGCTTACAGCCTCCAAACGTCACTTAAACATCCAGAAAGGAAACAAAGAACACAAGGTGCGTGAGAGAAGCGGTAAACTATGCTGTCTGAAACAATTACAGCCCCGTGCCTGTAATCAATACACAAAGACAAATGATAACATACTGGGTGCGTTTCTGAACCTAATCATTTTTGCATTACGGGCCTCGGCGTCATTTCTCTAATGCTTTTCTCGCCGGCCTCCACCTTGCAGGCTTAATTCTTCCACTAGACCGTGAATGCTGCCTCCTACACCTAACATCTGTATAACACATGACAATGCAAAGTATTTCAGCACCTCCGACATCACCACATCTTTTAGGAGGCAAGAGAAAACACACTCTGAGAAATCTGTTCTGGAGGAAGAATGTCTGGACCTGGACTTTGGGCTGTTTTGCATCAGACTGCGTGCAGCATATTTAGCAAAACTGAAGAGGTTGCAAAGTCCATCGATGTCACCCCACCCTCACTAGGATATTTATTGTAATATAAGTACAAAACCATGCCAGGTGCTGAAAAAATGTTCGGCCGGTCTCGTTTAAAAAAAAAAAAAAAAAAAAAAATGGATGAGCTTTTATTCTCATTTCATCTCCATAAAGCAAAGCGTGAGTTCTCATTCTCTGATCTAAACTTAGCCCAAGAATGCCTAGCATGAAGGTGAGAGATGTTTTGCCCTTGGTGTGATGTGTGGTTTTGTGCCATGGAGAAGAGAACCCTGGAGGAATGAGAGATCTATTGCTATTGTGTTACTGAATCACTCAGGCCAAAACCTGCAGGTTAGTTTAGTGGAAATATCATAAGACGATCTGAAAGCCCAGCTAACTGAGACCATTATTAGCGCTTTCAGTAAGTATTCAGGTGATTGTGACATGCGAGGAATGAAACACTTGAGGGCGTGCAGTTACAGGAAAATAATCAGTGATAGGTGTTGTGATGTCTCCCGAGTTACTGTTACCACCCTGAAGTTGAGCATTTAACTAGAACGACACATCCTCGTTTCCGCTTATACCACAGCGATTTGTCAACAATTACATTTATAAATGATTGAAAAAGTGCACGTCATACTTTTTATCCGTTTATTGTTATATGGAATCTTGTAGAACATCGACTGTTAGCGAATTGCTGTGACAATGCTTCGTAATGTGCTGTAATGGGAAAATAATCAACTTCGGAGTGGTAATAACATGCCCCAGTGAGTTTCATTGTTTACTTATGAGATTATTATAGAATTATTATAAACCTTATAAAGTTTATTAGGCTAAAATATTGATGTAATAATTAATATTTAGCCTATTTTTGCATGTTTAGTCAGAAGATAAATCATTAAGCATTACATAAATAGGGCACTTTTTTTTTGCAGTATCATCTCAGCTACTGAGAGTGTGTGTGTGTGTGCGTGTGTGTGTGTGTGTGTGTGTGTGTGTGTGTGTGTGTGTGTGTCTACAAGAGCCTCTTGTATTACTTAATGTACTTGGAGTATTGGGTTCGGGTTAACCCTAAACATAGAGTTTTCTGCATGAATATAACAATTTTGCTATAAAAGCCAGATAAAATCTTTTTTTTTTTTTTTTTTTTTAAAAAACAAACAAATCCACCTCCAATACAACGAACCTGGATATCCCTTTCACCGGGACATTCTTACCTCATGATCACATTTAATGTGCTTTGGCTCCATCCTTCTACATCCACAGCATTAGTAAAACCCTCAGTAATATACAGTAAAACTCCCCAAAATACCATATCTAATGAGAATCAGGCTTGATCATGTTTTTCTTGGTTTGTTTTTTTTTTTTTTTTTTTTTTTAAATGAGCAAACTGTGTTGCTTAAGATGCACAGAGCTTGGCAAGGACACAAAAAATGAGCAGTAAGACATTATCCTGTTACCCACTTAGTAACTTCAACTTCCTGTACATTAAGAGGTAATGGATGTGCTTTAAAATAGTACGGTTCTGGTTTCTTCTAATAATGAAAATCAAATGCAGAATCTAGAGAGAGCTGTATTCTAAGAATGTATATAAAAGGAGAAAGACACGTATGTGTAATAAGGAAAGAGCCACCTGGGAGATGTTAAAACCGGAAGTAGAATACTTCAGAAAGCGTTTATGGTTATACATCTCCACCGATATTAATCATGATGTTAGGGCATGGAGGAACTCTGAAACACTTGGTGAAGAATAGCTCAAGTCATTTGTATGCACAGGGCCTGTGTGTGCTGTTAGCTCTCCAGCAGTTACTAAGGTCTTTTTTTTTTCCTGGGTGAGAAGGAGACATTTATTGAACTGGATTTGAGAAGCAAACAAAGCATGTCTGGCTCGACTGTGATGGCCTGCTCTTTTCTGCCTTGCCGATGCGTTGCTTAGATTCGTTGAAGAAGAAAAAAATATATATAAAACACTGGAGAGCAGCTCCGAGCAACAAACACACACACACACACACACACACACACTCATTCTCTGTCTGCTTTGAATACTGGATTAGGCCAAACTTAACACCAACTTACTCACAGTGGAGACATTAATCTAGGAAATGACACATTGGACCTTATGTAGGTTGTCTTAAATCCCTCCAGGAATGTTTTTTTTTCCTTTTCAACATGCTGAAATTCTCAGCTTCATCATAACACGACTGTCCCGAAACAATATATTCACTGCCAACTGCTGACAGTTACTTTTCGTGACCCAGTGTTGAATTTCAGGCTATACAATACAGTGGAAGCAGCCTTTCTTCTTCTGAGATGCTGATCACTTATGCCTAATGAATCACAGCCAATTTAACTCTTCACACTCATGCTAGCATGCAACAGGAGACCATTCATTTTCTCTTACAGTTGAGATCATTGAGGTTTAACTACACCTTACAGAATCTGCAAAATGTTAATAATTTTAAAAAAATAAAATAAATAATAATAATAATAATAATAATAATCATAAGAGGGATCATAAAAATCGCATATTGTTTTATATATATATTGAATAAGATATTTAACATAACAGATGTTTACCTATCGTCCGCATGACACAATAATAACGGAATTTACACAAATTAACCAATTCGAAAGTTTACATACGCTTCATTCTTAATACAGCAACTTCTGCACATTTGACCCCTTTCCAACATTGGCTTTTCACACTGAGGACGACCGAGGGACTCGTACACGACTATTACGGAAGGTGCAAACATTCACTGATGCTCAAGAAGGCAACACGATACATTTAGACCAGGGGGGTGTAAACTTTTGAACCGGATGATAGGTGTAAATTGCTATTATTTTGTCTTCTGGGAAACATGTACATATCTTATGTAGCTTCTGACGGGCAGGACTAACTGAAAACAATAAGATCTTTAAACAAAATAATAACAATATTCACATATCAAAAACTCTGGGGGTTTTTTTTTGTTTTTGTTTTTTTTAATACAAGTCCCTGTGTTAGTTATTCCTACTGAAATGTTACTGTATTAGCATTGATTTAAACCTGTGATTTGCAGTCAGCACTATCGTCCGAGCTGCTCTTATAGAAAATTAATCAACACATTCTGCCTAATCAGAATAAAGAATTCAACAGCACTATGGTATAAGTATAATTATATAATAAATATGACTGTCGTTTAGTTTAATGCAAAAGTAGTAGGATAGTATTGTTTTAGCTATCAATGCAAAAACAAGAAGAGTACAGTACTGATCTATAGACTTTAAAAAAAGACAAGAGAGGACGTGCCAACTGAAGAAGATTATAGACGTCTAAGTAGATGATACAGTAGATGTCTGGGCTACTGTTTGGCTGAGCACTCGAATACTGTCAAGCTGCCACTGGGACTTTGGATAAAAACATCTGCCGAAAGAATAAATGTAAATACAGGCGTGTGTGAAACAATGCATCAAAGCTCAAATCTTTAAACCATGTCATCTCGGAGCCCTTCGTTGTAACACACAGCACAGGCCTCACAGCTCCATGCTGCCTTTAAATACAGGAAATGTTTCCTGTCTTGGTGCTCCGCTCACTTGCATTTCAAGCCAAAGTCTAATTTCGGCTGCTTCACGCTGTCGAGAGATCTCCATGCTCCTATTTGTCTTCTCAGCCATGTGAGAATGCTTCATTTTTAACCACACAGACATATAGCTACTTCTGGAAATCCAGAATGTGGCTGTTACAAGAGTTAATGCCCAACTGATTTCACGTCTATTGACGATTTATTTTTACATTTAGTCATTTTTGGTGAAAGCTCCTGAAATTCTTTCTTCTTTCTTTCAAAACCTTTATCATTTGGCTTGAAGTTATATACATGACACTTCAGAGCAGAATTTCCCAAAACCAGGAACCCTGGGATAGGCTCCAGGCTCCCCCACGACCCCGGATAAGCGGTACAGAAAATGGATGGATTCTTACTAAAGAACAGCCATGAGAATGATTAGATAAGTTCAAACATAAAACATTCACACATATAGTTATATTTAGCCAAAATTCTGTCACCTTTTTATCCATGACCAAATGTTTATGGTAGCGGAAAGACCTTTAGACCTTACACCTTGAACTAGGTCTTTATGAATGATTCAGTACTTTGAGTGAACTCTTTAATACTTTGCCTGTTCTTTGAAATATGAGCGTTCCTCATGAATGAGCGAAGTGCGAAGGCCACCCTCTACACAGCCACTGCTTCTGTTCTGTTCTGCTCTCTCAGTATATGGCTATGGTATGAGTAGTACATGGAGCCTAGTGTTACAGAGGTCACCAGCTCCAAGGGCTGCTTTTACTCTGAGCCTCGGCCACGTTGAACCACTCAGACTCTTTAATGCATGCCTATCGCAATGTCTCAGCTAACTGCTGCATGCCTGTAATATCCCTCCTACACCAGTAACCACATGGATTTTTATAGTATTTCGTGGCTGTCTCCAAACACACCACTTGTTCGTCAATGCGGTCTGTCCAGTTTCTCTTAAGATATTGTAGAGCCTATCTACAAAAGTGTTTAAACCTCAGCGGGGAACCAAACTCTAGAGGCCATCCAAATAAAATACTTAGTCAAATGTACAGTTCAGGTCAGAAGCTTACATACGCCTCGCAGAATCGGCAATATGTTCATAATTTTAAAAAAAATAAATAAATAATAATAGTAGGGATCATAAAACTTGCATATTGTTTTTTATTTAGTTTTGCCCTGAATTAGCTATTTCACTTAACAGATGTTTACATTATGTATAGTCCACAAGACACAAGACACAATAATAACCGTATTTACACAAATGTTCGCACAGTTCAAAACTGTGTTTATGTGTTGTGATAATTCTTCCTGAGTCCCCTGTCTATCCTGAGCAGTTAAACTGCCCACTGTTCTTCAGAAAAATCCTCCAGGTCCTGCACATTCTTTACTTTTCCAGCATCTTCTGCATATTCAATCCCTTTCCAACAGCGACTATATGATGTTGAGATCCAAGCTATATGAATATGATGGCTCTATGAAGCTCTATGATGGCTATATGATGTTGATGCTCAAGAAGGCAACACGATACATTAAGAGCTGGGGGGTGTAAACTTTTGATCGGTGTAAATTGTTCTTACAAATTGATATGTATATATCTCATGTAGTTTCGGAAGGGAAGTACTAAATTAAAAAAAATTATTCATCCTGTTCAAAAAGTTTCAAAATGTCATTTCAATTATCCCGCTCTTTTTTTTTTTTTTTTTAATTATTAACATTTTGTAGATTCTGCAAGGCGTCTGTAAACTTGTGACCTCAACTGTAAGAGAAAACAAGAGGAATTGTGAATGGAGCACAAGATATTAGAAAGATAGGAATACTGTAACAATGATAACTCTGTTCCTGTCTTTATCTAGTATCAACCAACGAACTAGCCTAGCTATTACTATTATTATCAATAATAAACATGAAGTCAATATTGATTTAACTCTGGTGATGAGGAACTTGTTTGCCTTTGCTGTAATTTGTAGGAAGAAAATCAGAAGAATTGAAGCTGTTTATGTGATTCGATTGCACGCATTGACGATGATTCAGTGTGTCATAAATCTCCACATATTCATTCTCAAACAAGACTCATTTTCATTGCTATTTTGTCCTCCGTGTTTGTTTTTCACGCTTGTCGCCGAACTTGTGACCTGATTAGTCAGGAGATAGATACGTGCTTGACGCTGCTTACAGTTTTTATGGAAAACGGAACTTTTTTCATCTCTGTAAAAACCCTGGTGGCAGTGCTTTTAAAAACGTCTGCCTTCCACCCACCTGGCAGCCGCTTCACATAGAATTACACACAAAATGTGCACTGGTGGTTGAGACAAAAAAAAAATGGCAAGTGTGAAAACAGCCTTATGAGGTGAAATATATAGCCAAAAGTATTTATTACCCAGAAAAGAGGAACAAACATGGGCTGGTGGGTAAACGTCTCAGTTTGTTATGTTCATTCTCCATGTGCTGTGGCACAGTATTAATAGCCAGCATTGCCAAACCGAGCCTAACCACTACTATTCACATTAACCCTTGTGCGTCGATTTTAAAAAAAATGATACACATAGGTCCACAGAGGACAAAAATGTCATAAAAATATTATATATAAATTTTTTTTCTACTTTCACTGACGTCCATTATTTTTTTACCAGCATCAGTTCTAATCATAATTACCAAACATTCATTCATTTTGTGAATTGTAACCCTTTAAATGCTGGTTTCTTTACACAATGCAAAAAATCTTCAAAGCTCAGTAACCTTCTTTGACTCGTATACATGGGGTGGGATTTGTGATTCCCAGTACAATATCATTACTTTCTTTCAAACTCTTCACACACATCGAATTTTCAGTTCACACGTACACACCACAACTCTGATATCCATACAAACACACACACACACACACACACACACACACACACACACACACACACACACACACACACACACCACACACACACACACAATTATAGCTGCATCATTCAGTTGGTCTGCAGCGCTCTATAATACAGCAGAATCAGAAAAAAGGAAAAGAATGTACAGGTGCGTCTCAAATATTGTGGAAAAGTTAATGTTTTTCCGTAATTTAATTCAAAAAGTGGAACTTTCATATATTGTAGATTCGTTACACATAAAATGAAATATTTTAAACCTTTTGTTTTAACTTCGATGATTACGGCTTACGGCTCACGGAAATAAAATTTTAAAAAATCCAGTATCTGAAAATATTCTAATAAAGAATGTAAAATACAGAAATGTCGACCTTCTGAAAAGTATGTTAATTTATGCACTCGATACTCGGTCAGGGCTTTAATCTTTTTGCACGGATTACCGCATCAATGTGGCGTGCCATGGAGGCGATCAGCCTGTGGCACTGCTGAGGTGTTCTGGAAGTCCAGGTTGCTTTGATAGCGGCCTTCAGCTCATCTGTATTGTTGGGTCTGGTGTCTCTCATATATTCTCTGTGGAGTTCAGGTCACTCAGGCGAGTCGGCTGGACAATCAAGCACAGTAATACCACGGTCAGTAAACCAGTTACTAGAAGTTTTGGCACTGTGGGCAGGTGCCGAGTCCTGCTGGAAAAGGAAATCAGCATCTCCATAAAGCTCGCCAGCAGATGGAAGCATGAAGTTCTCTCAAAATTTCCTGGTAGACGCTGCATCGACTCTCGACTTGAGAAAACACAGTGGACCAACACCAGCAGATGACATGGCAACCCAAATCATCACTGACTGTGGAAACTTCACACTGGACTTCAAGCAACTTGGATTCTGTGTCTCTCCACTCTTCCTCCAGACTCTGGAACCTTGATTTCCTAATGAAATGCAGCATTGACTTTCATCTTCCCCGTGATTGTGGTTGTGTGTCCTGAACCAGACTGAGAGATTAAAGCCTCAGGAAACCTTTGCAGGTGTTTTGAGTTTATTATCTGATTAGAGCTCTTCTCAGGTCGACATTTCTGCATTATAAATTCTTTATTCGAATATTTTGAGATGCTGGATTTTTGACTTCCGTGAGCTGTAAGCCGTAATCATCGAGATTAAAACAAAAAAAAGGTTTGCCATATTTCACTTTATCTGTAGTGA
This sequence comes from Ictalurus punctatus, assembly GCF_001660625.3. Lineage (NCBI taxonomy): Eukaryota > Metazoa > Chordata > Actinopteri > Siluriformes > Ictaluridae > Ictalurus > Ictalurus punctatus. The sequence continues at coordinate 14,946,708 of NC_030440.2, read as the reverse complement.
ATCTAGAATATATGAAAGTTCCACTTTTTGAATTAAATTACGGAAAACATATGAACTGTTCCACGATTTTCAAATTTTTTGAGATGCACCTGTATTTTCCCCAGAGGCTAAACCTGAGAAAATAGTACACAGTTCAGAATTTAAAAAAATTAAATAAAATAATGCTTTGAAACCTTGTCAACAAAATAAAAGCCTATTAACACAGAATGCATGATATTAATCTTAAATGTCACGGGGATTAAATATTGCTGTTTGAATGGGTTTCAATGGGGACATTTTTGTCCTTAAGGTCCTGAGTGAAACTATTTTGCGTACCTCATTTAAAATAGATTTATGAAAGCAAATGAGGGTGAAATATTAAAATTCCAATAAAAATACACACATTTTGCTAAATTTATTATGTTTACATTAACACAGACAAAATGATTTTAAAAAATGTCAAAGATAAAAATGTCCATAAGGACGTGCAAGAGTTAAATGGCAAGTGCCATAAATGCCATAACCTATGCAGGTCCAGACTTTTGGTTGTGGTGGATCCAAAGCATTTTCCTTTCCCAGGAACACCCTTTCATGCTCATTCACACCTAGAGGTAGTTTAAAACAGCCAATTCACCTAACAGCTTGTTTTGGGCAGGTGGAAGAAAACCTGAGAACCCAGAGGAAATCCGCATGGTCACCGAGAGATCATGCAAAACTCAGTACAGACAGTAACTCAAGCTCAGGAGGACCCTGACGCCATATCCCTTCCTCCTAAAAGTAGTTTGGTTAATGCTAAATTGTTTTATTGGTAAAAGAGAAAATGTTAGCAAAGACACTGCTTAAGAGCCTACCAGTGGTTTTATTAATCTCTATTTTACAAGCTGACAAAATATAACACCTCTTTGACTACAGTTAAGTGGCTAGTCATTAACTATATATTTCCGTGGCTAATAACCTACATGATAACATTAGGAATGAGGTCAATTATACCTTTTACCTGAAAAAGAAGTTCAAAATATTATTACCTATAATATTACTATTACTAGTATTATTACTATTACAGTACTTACAATATATGGTTATTTATTCTGGATGATTTAATGAATGTCACTACTCTTGCTAGAATTCTAACATTAGGTAAATAGATGTTAACAAAAATAACTGTCCGAAAGAAATGTACATTTTCTTTTGTATTTTTTTTTTTTTTAAATATTGTTGTTTTATATTATTACTGTATATTATTTTATATTACGTATTTATTAATTAATTATTTTTTTATCTAGGGCCTCCACAGTCTTTAAAGTCACCAGTTAGTTTCAGTTTCCATTTACATGCATTTACAAACTCTATTTACTTTATTTCATTATATGTCCTGTATGTTTGACTTTTTATTGTGTTTTCAAGTACTATAGATATGCCCAAGAGCCAACCAGCCCCTTGCGGATGATTAAAGTTAATGCACGACCTTTTGTAAGGTAATTAGCTTCAGCAGGTGCTAACGAACGTACAGTCCAATAGATATTTTTATTCTAAAATATGACTAATCAAATGCTTGGATTGCTTGAGAATGCTGCGTGATTCATGGTTTGAAAGGATGATGAAACATACACAATTAACCTGCTCGTTAATGAGGAAATGATCCCAGAAATTTGTTAAAAGCAAATTTTAAAAAAAAACAATGATGTCAAGTAAATTAGCAACAAACCTGCTGTTATTTATAGAAAAAAAAATGTTTATGCATTTTTCAAAATATAAAAGAAGCCAACATAATCAGCATAGCCATGTTGGTGCACTATGAAAATATGGTGAAATTATCCAGTTAAATCATCCATGTGCTTCACGAATGAGATTATTTTGACTCAACCATCCAGAAGGTTTTTATTTCAACATGGATTGATACAAACCCCACAGTGCCATTTCGTTGTTTTCATTCCCAGGATGCATGCAGCTTTAATAGCCTCATTAACAATGTTAATCTATTGTTGAACATTTGCAGCTCTGTATCAAGGCATTGCTTTAAAGCAACTAGTAGGGCATTCTGGCTCAGTCACAGAGGTTTCCAGTATCTGTAAATACAGGACAACTCTGAGCTATAAAATGCAGTTGATGTAATAAAATTGATTAATTACTGAGCTATTCGCAATTTTACAAGAGAACATTGGGAACTTTTATTGGACCCTTACCTGTTTTATTTATGGCCAAAAATACCACATTTGGAAAGTGAACAGTTTATATTTTTATGGCAAAAAAAAAAAAAAAGAAAGAAAGAAAGAAAAAGCTTTTTGCATGTGGCTGAGAAAGAAAGCTAGATTATTCTTAGATTTAAATGCAAATGATCACAGTGATTACAGGGAGCACATTACCATAACATACTACCACAGCTTTGAGCAAATTAGAAACTTTTGGGTGCTGCACGGAGTCATTCAGAGTTGACAAATGAAGTCCAAAAGTTATAGCAATATCCACACTGAGAAAGTTACCCTGATTCACAGTGTGTGGTTATGCACATGCTTAAGTTGATTATCTGGGCCCCTCATTAAGGTTATACAAATCACCAGCATGTAGCTCACCCTCGAAGGTTGCCAGATATTTGAGCAGACTTGTGTACAAGACTTTTTTTTTTTTTTTTCATTCAGGGATAGAAAGTGCAGACTTGAGGAGTGTAAAAAAAAAAAAAAAAATTGTAAAGAAAACGCGTTGCAAAGAAGTGTAAAGAAAACGTGCCCATGGTTGAACAAGCTCTCGTGTATTACACTTAATGAATCATTTTAGAAATAATTCTATCCTTAAGATAAGTAATGTCTATAATTAAGATGCTGTCTTATCTGATGTCCTAATCTGATATGGAAAAGAAATTACAGCATGATACCGTTAATTGATTAATTTTGTCATATAAATATTTTTAATATTGGCTTCAAATGGCATTCCATAGACGTTTGTCTATTTTCAGTCCAAACACGAGTTTCCGCATAACATCTGGTGGTTAGGTCGGGCAGTGGTACTGGAATTAATACTGCTCCAAAGTGCACAAGAAAAAAAATCCAAGGCCAGAAACTGAAACACATCTCTGCCCCATGTGCGTAATTTCTGAACTGTGCTCAGGAGTTGCGCCTGAGGTCTGAATACCAATGTGCACAATTTCAACATTAAATCCTACCTGCGTGGGTGATGTACTCTGTGTTCAGGAGTCTCAAGAGACCTTCAGAGAGCACCTTCATTGAGATGCCATTCTCTACAAAAAGAGCCACATTCCACTGGAGCAGTGCTGAGATAGAGCATCGGGATTTATTACCCACAAGCCCTTTCATTCCAACCCTCACTTGATGTACTCAGTGTTATGAAGCTCAGTCAAGGGTGGAATCATTTTGGTTGCTTTGGCAACATTGTTTTAAGTTGCCGGGACGAATTTTTCCATTTCATACCGAATCTGTGCTAGCATTATTATTCGATTGTACGCTGGATAAAATGTGAACCACCTGCCGCAGGAGCCCTTGGGGAGAGGAGAAAGCAGGTCTCAAAGAGAGTGCAGATTGATGCCCATCCTCTCCTCCTTCTCCTGAGCCTTCCTCTCTAGCACTGTTCCTGCTAATCATCTGGAATCCATACTAATAAATACCTTATGTTTTCCACTGCCTTCTGCAGGGCATGGAGTTCACTGCGTTTGTGGCCCAATACCATCACAATGATACCCTTAATCAGACAGAAGAAAAATCTGTAGATATCACTTTGCAGAAGACACTTTTTCACTCGTAATGAAATTGCTGATTCTCTTTACCTCAGTGGACTTTACGGAACAACAGACGACCAGTGAAAAATATTGTCCTGTCCAGATGACCACTATGTCACATCCAGATCCATCACTTGCTCTCGATGCTTCAGGGTAAACTCGAATCTGTGAATGACTAATATTGGCATTGGATCTGAAAATCTCTGGAAGCAATTTGTTTTAATTGTACATGAGCTTACACTATTGCCAATAGATTCCAGGCCGTTCTTTTTTTTTTTTTTTTGTGCAGTATCAACGGTTTGTAGCTTCAGAATGAACTGTGATCATTTTAGAATGCAAGAAATGTTACATTTATTGTGGGTTGCATTATGATCATTTCGTTTTCGAGCAAAGAAAGCATTCATGAATTCATTCAAGAAAGCATTCATGGATCTTTATAACTGTAGAATTCTAAAGCGGTAAGAATTTTTAAATTAAAAACATAAAAAGAGTCATGAAAGCAAAGGGGTAATTACTTTTACTACACTTTCACTTTGCAGATGTAAACTTCTTTGAGACTAGATAAAGGGAAAAGGTACTCTTTTAAATGAAGCTCTTTTACTGCAAACAAATGTAATAAAATAGAGCAGCAAGTAGTGATCATAGGGGTCCAAGCACTACTACACAAGCAGAATCGTACACTGGGGGTGCTAACCATATCAGAAAAATTAAAAACAAGCGTATCTCTTACAGACTTTGGCATAGAGACAGACATTTGGAATTTATGTATTTCAAGAGTAATCATTGTTGTTGGGGATTGTTTGGCTACTATAGTGCACAATCCATTAAAAATGAACTGATACTGATGTAATTTAAAATATGTACACAGATTGAGCATAATATTTACGGAGTGAGACTTGGTAACCATTATGACAAACGGATATTATAATAGTTACTAAAATTTTAGTAGAAGCTGATAGTCATGTTTTTAAAATCAATTTGTTATTACGGGGGCACGGTGGCTTAGTGGTTAGCACATTTGCCTTGCACCTCCAGGGTTCGGGGGTTTCCTCTGGCTACTTCGGTTTCCTCCCCCAGTCCAAAGACATGCTATGTGGGCTGATTGGCATTTCCAAATTGTCCATGGTGTAACTGTGTGTGAGACTGTGCCCCGGCCAGGGTATACCTGGGATAGGCTCCCAGTCCTCTGAGATAGACACCCAGTCCCCTGAGATAGACTCCCAGTCCCCTCAGATAGACTCCCAGTCCCCTGAGATAGGCTCCCAGTCCCCTGGGATAGGCTCCAGGCTCCCCACAACCCTGTATAGGATAAGCGGTATAGAAAATGGATGGATGGAATTTGTCATTCCAAAACATACAGGCTCCCTGATTTAAGGTTTCAATTCCCTTTGATGCCGAGATTCAGAGGAGCAAAATTGGTCATACTCTCTCTTTCCTGTCAATCACAGCGACTACAGCCAATTGTGGGCATCTGTGAGCTGACGTATGCGCAAGAGAGCAGATAGCACTTTCCTCCAAACATGTTACGCCACCCTCTTACTCAGCATGACCATCAGCTCGAAGAAGCAGTTGGATAGCTTCACGTGTCTAGAAAGAAGCACGTATTTGCCTTCACCCTCTCTACTTGGTAGCTGTCTTATGATAGCGGAGAGCCACACACTGATGAACACAACATACACAAGCTGAACTCCATTAGACAAACAATTTCCTAAAAATGTTATTTAAACAACGTGCACTTAAAAGCGTACTTAAAATGTCCCGCTGACTGCAAACCAGGAGTTTCAAGAGAATGAGGCTCTGCATTCACAAAATGGAGCTCCTTTAGTCAATATTAGTCATTTTCATCAGGATGTGAATAAATGTTACATGGACCATTCTACAGATGACTGTGATGTCAATATAAATGTTCATTTAAAGAGTTATTTCATCAAAGTGACACACTAGAGTAGAGTGTCCTACAAATGCTTTACTGACTGCTGATCTGTGATGGCTCTGTGGTTAGGGGTGTGGCCTCTTGTGTTTGATTCCCCATTGAGTCCTTGGACCCTTATCAGCTCAGCTCAATTGTAAGTTGCTTTGAAACAAATTGTCTGCCAAATGAATAAATGTAATCTGCAAATAAGTTTCAGGAAAACCAATATCTAGATTCATAAAATATAGATGTCAATATTAGCTTTGTCAGGATGTAAGTAAACAACAAAACATTTATTGACCTTACAGCAAAATGGTTTGTCCTGACAACATTCAACATATGAAAATTGACAGATGTGTGTCCGCTAACTGGAGGATTCTGTGTGTTGTTGCTAAATTTGATGATGCTAGAGCCTATGGTCTCTGCTGTGACTATGTTTTAGCAGTGAACCAGAGTAATAAGACAAATCCTGATGACAGGCTTCCAGCGGTAAATGTAATAAAAACGAACCCTTCTGTTCTCATCGAAATAAAAGCGTTTAATCAAGTTGCAATATGAATCCTTAAGCTGATTCTGAATCCGAGTAAATGCCATACATACATCTATTCCTCTTTAATAATCATCTCTATTCCTGGGGCGAAGCTTTCCAAAAACAACTGCCAAGGTAAGCTATGGTGTTATTGCCAGCTGTTGGGGAAAAGCAGAGATGCTTGGCGAGACTACACAGACCACGTCGTCAGTTTTTTTTTTTTTTTTTTGTAAAAGTAACTGGATATTGTGCTTCGCAAATTTACAAGAGATGAATAGACCATCCCTGAAACTTTTCCACAAGTCTTTAGACTCCTCAAGATCACTGATCTGAACCGTATCTGTGCTGTTTCTTGTGTGCTGACCATGGATTCTTCAGCATTGTTTCTATTCTCTTTTAAATGGTATTGTTTTTTCTCTCTCTCTCAATGGCTCAAACTCACACATTGCCTGACTGCTTAGTGTATTGGGTCCAAGATCTTGGAGCGCTTTTGAAGATATGCGATAACTGACATCTCAAATTAACTGGTTTATTGATCTCAGATGCAAGTCAGGTCAAACCTTGTCACTTTAATTAGCTTTGGTCACAGCCACATGCACATGTGCTGGGGTGCGGCGTATCCAATGTAGATATGAATTCAGTACTTTTATTTCTCAGTAATAATCAAAATAGTAATGTATTGCTGTTGTTCTTTTCATTTTGTATGGTGCTGCCTCAATTGTGGTTGTTTTTTCTTGTAGCAGATCCCCCACTACACTGTTATCTTCCTCCTCTTCTACTTCTTCCACACGTGTTTTACCAAAAATATCCTACCAACCTTATCTATCACTGAAACTGGAACATATAATACAAGCTGCACTTTTATGGTCACGAATAATTACTCAATCCTTGTAACCCTAAAATAGAAATGACCTAATGCTCGCACTCGAAAGCTATCATTGTGGCAAACTATGTCACAGATCTTAGAGAATCCACTTTATCCACTGTATACAAAGCTTCCATTAACGTATAAAGATTATGTGTGTTTGTGTGTGTGTGTGTGTGTGTGTGTACTGCAAATATGTTATGTGTGTGTGTTGTAATTATGTCTTTCTATCTCCTGAGAAGCTTCACCACATGAACAAGTTCATACAAAGATTTTATAGTCCAAAGCTACATGATGCTTTACCCTAGAACCTGAAATTATATGCTAGTAATAACAGTATATGATTCTGGGAGCAGGAAACTGAATGAAATGGTCTAGAAACATTTTTACACCTCATTTTAATATCACAATCCATATAAATATACATAAATATACAATTTGGAAACACTCCCAAGTCCTCCTGCCATCACAAATAGCATAATATCATTAGGCAACTTAGCTAACCGGATAATTAGCTCATAGTAAACTAGCTAGCAGGTTAGAAATTAATTGAATTTTGTCATTTTTATTCATTTAGCAGTAATTAAATCTGTCAAAATTTAGCATAACACCCAAGGTTTTCTTCAACCTAAACATCAGCTACTGTATGATAGCTCTCCCACTAACTAACTTCTAGCCCACTAGCTTGCGTAATGAAAATTAGCTTGCATTTGTCGCACGTAGGCAAATGCATCAATCTCAGTTTGCACTGTCATATTCCCAGGAATTCATTTTTACCCACAGTTAACCTGTCAACATATAGCTACAGCATCATATATCATTATTCATCACTTATTTTAAACGAATTAGCTTGCTATGTTTATCTGCAATGAGAAGTTAGCCTTAGCTTAATTAGCCTGACTACTTCTACACTATCTGCAAGAGGCAGTTGAATTCAATTCAATTTTACACGTACAGCACTTTTAATAATAGGCATTTGTCAAATTACACAAACGAAAAGATGACAAGAACGTAAGTTAAGTGTTTTTGGTGCAAATGAAAGGGTAACAACTTTTCCGTTTAGCATGATTGGTAGTTGGAGGAAACATAGCATGAACCCAGTTGAGCATTACAGATTTAAAACACAAATGTCGTCTATCTGCCTTTCCATTTCCCTTTCCGTTGATCTTATTATGCCATTGATGAGACTTCAAGCATCTTAGCCTTCAATCTAATATCACAACCAGCTGTCAGCGCTGTGAAGTGTTGAATATTGTGAGATAATACTTTTGCACAAATGAATAATTAAAATGTATCTTTAACCAAACCTAAAACATGCGATTTTTCCCCCCTTTTCGAGGTGAATTTGTAAGTCAGGTCTGTTTGAACATTAACAGATGTGGTTATTTCAATATTTGGACTCAGTTAGCTGCTGATTACAGTACTTTGCAGGTTGCTGTAGACGTCACTGAGTAATGCATCGTTTTTCCAGACTGCTCAGCTGAAATGGTGCTGAACGTACTCAAGTGGTTTGCTTATGTGTACCCGGTAATGGAGTAAAACAGAAACAATCCACAGCAAGGCAGTGACATCACATGACCGCAGCTACCTGAACGTGTCACGGCCACCGAGGATGCTCACGTGGAAGTGAGCAGAGCGTTCAAATGTGCCTGTGTGAGATCAGAGTGAGATCCATGTGAATGCTCCTTTGTCTTCATGACACACTGAACCATCTGTGCCAGTACAGGCCACCCTGGTTCACCAGAGAGGGCAAACTATGGGTTTGTGTCCCCCAACCCACTCCCTGAGCTTTTCCTCTCCTTTTATCTACGCTCCACAGAAGCTTTAGTCCCCAAACTGCACAGCGCTCACTTTCTAGTGAACGGCCAAAACAGCGGCACAAAGCCACGAAGCCCGGAGCTACTCTCATGCATGTTGAGGAGCTCTGAGGAGAGCTAGTGCATTTCTGTACTAGTCAAGGCCCGAGCTTAGCAACAGCTTTGTCCCCTGCAAAAAAAAAAATAAAAAATTATACCAGTTAGGTAACTTTTTGAATGAATTAAACATGCAGGACAGAAGGTGCTGGAAATGTCCTTGCATTATATACGGATGCTGAATTACATAACACCAGACAAAAGAGCTCTTTAATGAACTTGAAGACCGGCCAGGGTGACACAATAAAACTCACAAACTCACAAGTCTCATCCGGTGGACTGTGGGGAATGGATTGGTGGTAAACATTAGGTGCGACATCACTTTAATAACAGAAATATGAATAAAATCGACAAGAATTACAGTATAGCAAATAATTTTTTTTGTTTGTTTGTTTGTTTTAATGAATCATGTGGTAGTTTAATTAGTCAAAGAACATTATGTGCTGTTGCCATTGCTTTAGTTAGCATATTGAAGTATTAAAACAGTGTTTTGGAAAGTTAATAATGATAGCAGAAGGCGAAGAACATTATAAAAGTCTTGGTTTATGGATAGAATAAACAATGACTAATTTTAGATGTTAAGAGTCCATTATGTGTTCAACCAGCTTCTTCTACTAAAAGTAGTAATTACTGCATTAACGTTGTTTGTGGTGTTTTAATGCTGAAGGTCATGGTTTGTTCATGTGAACTAAAGCCATAATTAGTTGTAGTGAAGGGAATGAAAATCACCCATTACTTATTTTATCTTTGAAGGTCTGGACAAATATGTATAGTATGCCTTTATTTCTCAGTTAGCCATTAAAAAGGAAGGCATTCAGTCCGTAGAAGTTTTCGCAGAGTTTCTTTGGGATTGTTGTGCCCAAAATTGTTGTGCTTGATTTTGCCTCGGCTTTTATTTTTTCTTACTTTTTTAGTTTTTACTTAAATTGACAGAATTACAGTTGCCCGAATTTGTTTTGCACGGTCCTTCACAGTGATGTTTGTTTGCAAATGCTACCTTTTGGCTGTACTCCTTTTTGACGCACATGAATCGAAGAGGGCTTTGGCTTGATTGAATGCTCGTTGTGATGACGTCACATGACGTGTCTTGGCCCGAATCTGCGGACAATCTGTGAGCTTTTTGAAACATTGCAAGCCCCTCCAAATAATACGGAGTTCGCTTCATTTCCGCTATCGCAAAATCACGATGAACCGTTCAGTGAACCTTTGCATCAGTTCAACAAGTCTCTGGAACTGTACTGGAGAGAGAGAGATGAACACCATTCGTTCACTGTTCTTCCAAAGAATAAAATATTCCTTGCCAAACACATCGCCCCACAATCTCCCATAGGTGTTCGATTGTGTTCAGATTTGGTTCGGATTTGAGTCGGAAGGTCATAGCGTATAATTTACGTAATTTTTATCCTCATCAAACCACTCATGAGCATGTGAATATGGGCTGGATCATACTGGAAGAGACCACACCCACCAGGATAGAAATGTTTCATCATAGAATAAAGGTGATCGGTCAGAATAATTTTATTTTGATTTGCAGTTGGCCCTAAAGCATGCCAAAATCATCCGAGCAAAATAAATAAATGCCCCCTCCTGGCATATAAATAAATATAAATATAAATAAATGCCCCTAATAGAGTCACTGTTTTCTTTCTTTAATTTGTTACCTGTCCTTACATAAAGGCTCCACATCACGTACACATGTGCACTGGTCAGATTCGTTAGTTTTCACATTATCTAGTATTTGAGTCAGCAGTGTTACAAAAATGTTCTGCCACTTTATTCTTTTAACACGCTTAAAATCTCATTACAAAAGTTACAATCTAAGAAATAAGTGGTGTTCCTCAAGGATTCTTTGTATAGTCCTGAAAGGAACCCTCTCTGATAAGGAAACCCTCTGATCTATGTTTCTACATGAAACATTTAAGGGTTCCCAAAAGACGCACAAAGAAAAGAGCTATTGAAAATGCTAAATGGAATGTTTTCCGGCATTGTAACGTG